>NC_134455.1:343256345-343565694 GCF_047948215.1 Lycorma delicatula | reverse complement strand
GTAAAACAAAAAAAAACACATCAGTTCATATATATCAAACAAATAATATCCTGTTTTATAAAAATTTAAACATAGTTATAAAATATTTCAATTTTATAAAAAAATAATATTTTACAAATACTATACTTTTTCCCCATTTTAAATAGGCTCACTAATATTCTCTCTTCCTTGGTAAGTTACAAGGAATTTTCTTCTAGATGCCCCAAAATATTACTTCATAAGAACTTAATTTGGTAGAGAATTAAAACACAGAGGGCATGGTTAATTTATTTTAGTTAACCAATGCCTCTTATATGTTCCTGCTGTACACATAATGAAAGTGATATTCAACGAATGAACAGCTCATTATTGAATTCAATATGTATATGTGTGAACACTTTTTGTCTTGGATTTTGATTCCAGATTCAAACTAAGCATCGTTAGAGAATCACAAAAATGCATGAATGGCCGTCAGGGTCACCCAAAACAGCCACCAAATAAAAATTTTGGGATCTTTTTCAGAATTCTCCCCCCCTAAAAGCTTGCAAGTTTTTCAACTAGAGATAACTGAAAATTGTAAGAAATATTGATATTAACAATAACCAGGTTGGAGAAATAACCCAATAACCAAACTATTTATATATATTTATTTTATAAATATAATGTAACTTACAATACTCTCGCTTCGGTCGTTAACCTTACTAACAGTAATGTTTTGAATATTTAAATAATAAATTCAGTAATTATTGCTGCAATTATTTTTTTTTTGAAAATGTCATGCCTGACCGGAATTCGAACCCGAGACCTCCAGATGAAAGGCAGAGACGCTACCACTTGCGCCACGGAGGCCGGCAATTATTTATTATTTAAATAATCAAAACATGACTGTTAATTAGTCAAGGTTAGCGAGCAAAGCGAGCGTAGGTTAAGTTTGTTTGATTATATTTATAATTATATATATATAATTTATATATACTGTTACTACATATATGCCTAATTTAATATCGTAGGCCGAACACGGTATGGCAACTCAGATGCAAACTGGCGCACAGCAAACGGACGCGCTGATACAAGTATCACTACCGCCGCGCAGTTCTCCCACCACTCTCAGGCTCCAATAAAAGAGCGTTCACCACAAGAGTGAACGCAACTCATCGTCGACCACCACCTGGAGAAGATTGAAGAAGACAGAAGTTCTCTGGCTGGCTCAACGTAAGAGCTCCCGGCAGATGCCAACATCCCTGCCGGAGCATCCCTCGCCGGCCAGGCCTGCGAGGACGCGGACGCTACCTTCCCACTCCAACCGCAACTCGCCAGGCTTCAATCGCCCTGGCCGGCGGACTCGGCAGCAGTAGCCGGCCTAGCCTGGGATTGCCCCGGGAGAATCGCCTCGGCCGCGCCGGCGAAGGACGATCGATGCCGACCCGACACTGCGGGGCTCTGAGGGGCATCACTGCCTCCTCTACGTCTGTCCCCGATACGAGGTCGAACATTCACGAGCTGTTAGGGAACTTGAGATAATACATTCCTTTATGGATCTCCGTACCAACTGGATTATCCGCGAGATATGGTCTATAGTGGTTGGTTTTCTTCGCGCCCTTGCGGTGTGTAGCTCAGCAGAGGGAGTTTGATCGAGGTACTCGATCGTGGTAGGATCTCGGGTGGCTAGGGTTCCGGCTTAGGCACTGTATTGGTTAGAGGTAGGCGCACTGGCATCGTGTCACGGTTAATTGGTATTGTTTGTGATTAGATTTGGGGCTCCCGCTGGTGGGGGTGGCTGCGCTGCCGGGGTATGATAGCCCATAGGCGGCCACCACTGCCACGCTGTAATGGGGACCCAACTGCCGCTGAGGGAAAGCCCGGTCGGACTTCAATGGACGAGCCGCAACTCCCCGACTTCAGCGGAGACCAGCTTCCGGACCCAACAGCTCTTCTCAGAGCTAACGCAAATAACGGCCCTTTACAGGGCCACCACAAGGTTATGGATTACGAACCGTCAAAGCCGTTCCACAACAGCCCTTCTCTGGGCCACCCTAAGATTAGCAATTACAACGAGCTGTCGATGCCAATTCACGACAAAGACGGCCCTTTTCAGGGCCACCATAAGGTTAGTAAGTGCCACGTGCCGTCGAAGCCATTCAACGACAATATCTATAATTATAAGCGATAATGCTTATATTTTTAATAAGTAAAATATGTTAATATGGAGAATGTTTAAAATGACTGGTATATATGAGCATGTTAGTGTGTTATTTCTCCAACCGGGTTATTAATATTATTTTCTGCTATTTTGAAACATGCATATTCCCACCTAATTCTTATTGGATATTAAAAAAACATCGATTTTTGGCCATTGGTTAAAAAATTAAATATTTTTTTTGGGGGGAATTCCGAAATAGATCCAATTTTGTAATTATTACAATATACACAACGTTTTATTACAATGTATAAAATTTCATCAGCAAGAAAATACTATTTTAAATTCTTTGCTAGCATGGCTAGATGATTTTTAATGGTTACAAAAACAACTTTTAAATGTAAGATTTAACACATTCATCCACATTTGCAAACATTTACAGGTTTTTCTGCTCCATTTCAAATTTTCTACTAAAAGCATTAACTTTATTCACTCTTATCCAACATGTGTATTTGCTCCTTGGAGTTGAAGATTCAAGGTATTTAATTTCTCGAATATGTTAACCAAGTAACTCAATTCCATCTCAAATAAACTATCTCAAAACTTCTCAGCTTCTAGTCGGTTTTCCTCTTCTAGAAAAATGTAAATTTCATCTCTTAATTCATAAACACATTGCAAAAATTTCACATATGATAACCATCTTGCCTTGCAATAAAACAGTAATGCTGAATGTACTGCACCCATGTCTTTACAAAGTGCATAAAAGATTTTTGATTTTAGGGGTCTCACTTTTATATAATTTACTACGGGGTTACAACCACTGATAGCACAATATTCAGACCAGGACTCATTTCTTTGGAAACCATAACTTCTCAGTGGATCATGCAATATGTCCAGGTATACTGTAGAGATATTTGTTTCACACATCCTTGTATATACTGGAATCTTTCAGACATTGAATGGGAACCATCAGTACATATTCCGATGCAATTTTTCCACTCTATGTTTGGCCTCATTTATGAAATCATTTAAGACTGCAAATAATGCGAGTCCTGTTGCTTTGAGTTCTACTGGTTTGCAGAAAAGTAATTGTTCTACTGCTGACATACAAATCTGAACATAGGGAATGAAAAGAGCATCTTTATTGCTATCTGTTGCCTCATCAAGCTGAATTGAAAACAATTTGTCATACAACTTCCTGAAAAGTTGATGCTGTATGTCTTTGGCTATATCACCAATTCAACTGGGCAACAGTATCATTTGATAGAAGTACGGACTGCAATTGTTTGGCAAAATTATCTCCAAACATAGTTTCTACAATCTCAATTGCAGCTGGCAAAATAAGCTCTTCACTAATGGTGTGAGCAACCGTTTCTGGCTATTTTATATTAAATGCATAAAGCTTTTTCATTCACAAATTATTTTTAAAAATGATGTTTGCTTTTCATATGATTTTAATTTTAATCCGATGAATTCTTGGGGTTTGTTAACATACTCACTATGAAATGTTTCCAAATGTTGTTTACGTTTATTGGTGTTTGTTTATTGGCGATTGGTGTTGCCAAATATCAATAAATTTACTTATTCTTGGTAATTTGTAAGGTTTGTAATTAACATTGTATGTAGCTTTAGTATCAAAATACATTATTATTATAATTATTATTATTGTATGAGAAGGGGGACATGATGAAAATTATGACTGAAAATTGGGTAGAAAATACTGACAGGTTGAGAAACATCATACAGTATAAAATTATTATTAGAAAGAAACATCTTTTATTTAGTGTAAGTTTTTTAGCTAATCAATTTCACATCGTACTGAGGCACATCTCATTTCAATACACAATACATAATATTTATGAAATAAAATATTTTCTATAGACAGTAAACAGGAAATATGCAACGACACATCTTTCTTCAAGAAGTAGAAAATTATTTCACAATGTTATATTTAAATTTCAATAATGATGTATCCTTTTAGTTAAAACTGTAATACTGAGATAATTTTCCCCTAACGCAGTAAAACATCTGTTAACAGAAATAAAGAAGGGAAGGTGGTTTTAAATAATCAAAATTTCAGATAAAAATTGAGATTGTTTTTTTTAAATTTAAGCATTTAATTGAGGGGAATGCACAATATTATAAAATTTTTTAATAAGAATTAAAACTGTTTTCATATCATCCTTTAACCTGATATATGATTTTTTTCTTGAATAAAATATCATTTTTTTTCCTGCTATCACATTTTTGTTGGGCAATATTTCACAATCGCTTCACTAGGAGAACATGAGAAGAGTTAGATTCTTCGGATCGTTTGACAAAACGTAATGCCACCCAATAATATTAATAAAAACACACACACTTCATACAGTTTAGTACATAAAACTGTCAATAAAAACTTACCTCTAAGGTACTGAAAATCTCATTAGCGGTGTCATGGTTGCTGCTGGTCTCCGCTAATGTCTTCATTGTTTGCAATATGCAGCATTGTGTTGTTCTGTGGTTGGGACAGTACCATATCAACCCTGATCATTAAAATTTCATTTCATTTCACCCCTGTTGAGCCAATCACTTACTTCAACTTGGTTGATTTATCCACATCCTGGTGTTTTTTCATTAACTCCTGAAGATTTTTATTTTTTTCACTCTTCATTTTTGTGTTTTTAAGCACTCTATCACTCCCTGGTCTAAAGGCTGGATCAAACTTGTTGCATTTGATGGTATCAACTTAACAATTATGTCTTAGTGATTACTGCTCAGATACTGAGGATGTCTTAGTTGGTGCATTATCAATGAATAAAATGGCCTTTCTAGAAAGGGTTTTTGACTTTAAGACTCAACACTGGGAAGAAATTCATTGTTGAACCACTCTGAACAAGTTAGTGGATATCAAGGACGTTTTTGGTTTCGGTAGTAGACAAAAAGACTTTCTGCATAGCTTTCAAATTCCCGGGGTTTCAAGATTTTCCTACACACAAAGCAGCAGATAATCAATTCCTGCAAAACAAAACTGTCACTCTTTGTTCCTCTAGTGTCCAGGAGCACTCTTTTTGTCCTTGAAGCAAGTGGTTTTTTGGGTAACATTTTTAAATTTAGCCGTTTCATCTACAATATAGATTTGATCTTTTCATATCCTGAGAAAAAACGTCCATTTCTATTTTAAAATTGCCCACAGCATCAACATTGGCAGATAAACTTTCTCCACAGACACATTCACCTGACATATTCTGTACTTATTTTTACATTTTTAGAGCAATTCAGCAATGGTGTTTTAAATCCTGCACCTGTTTAATTCAATATTTTGGATAAAAACCTTTTCCTAAATAATTAGGCCTGTTACTGCCATTCCCTTTCCATTTGTTGTGTGAATCATAATACACAGCCTCATTCACTTTCTTGTTTTGGCATATCTTCATTTTCTCTTGTTTGGTATTATACATGAATACTCTTCAAATTTATTTTTCATCTTTACCCAATCAGAAACAATAGAAACCCCAACACCAAAATCGACTGCCACAGCCTACAAAACCTTACTATTTCTAATTCTTCTAACTGCCTCCAATTTTTCTTCAATTGTTATTATGACCCATTGCGCTTTGTTAATTTGATGCACAAATTATTAAACTCAATCAATTCAAGGTATCACAAAAGCAACCACATAGCATAGACAGTTACTAAGTAGATGATATGAACTACTATACCCTAAGGGTCTAAGACAGTGATGAGCAAAGTATGGCCCACGAGCCAGATGTGGTCCCCAGACTGGTCTAATCTGGCCTGTGACACAGTTCTGATTGGCCACCTACACACACACTTTACTGTGTTCTGATCAGTTCTCTTAACTAAACCACATAAATGTATTTCATGTCATACATCACATCTGTATTGTATCACATCGCATTCTTTCTGTGTCTGTATTTCGCACACAGGGTAACGGCAGCGGTAGATCAGAGAACAGACCAAGACCGTTCACAACAGTAGTTCTCGACAGACTGACTCGTATTATCCCTACCACCCCAGTCAGACATACACCCGACAATACACCCTCACACATAATCAGAAACCACAGACAATCAGACATTCAGCTGCACACACATAAAAATACATTCATCACATCACACTACATAAGTCACACCACAGAAACATTTCACAACAATCATCACTCCAATATCTCACACCACACACGCAACACCTCAATCACATCGGATCAGTCACATCCAATCACATCAAATAACACACCATGTGCACATCAGACCCTTACAACCCAGGTCGCCATCAGATGTGTGAACAGAGTGCCCACTATCTCATTGCACCCAGGCAACCTCCACACGTACGGAAAACCCCCTAGGTGCTCAGTTGGGGGCCTGTCCACCTTCACACCCTCCCAAAAACCCCTTCTTCTTCTACCCCTGTGGAAATCCTCCCAAATATACAGTTTCTCCATGATCATCCTAGCAAACCTTGATATAGCCATCCAATTTTCCATGCTTTCCATCATGATCTACTGCAGTTCTTCCAGGAGGAACATTTCCCTTCTTTCTATGGTATCTAATATTTCCCTCTTCGCATCCTCAAATCGGGAGGCAGCAAAAGATGTAATATGCTGTCTCTTCCTTGTCTTCACACACTGGTCACAAGTGGAGTGATCGAACCCAAACCTAAAAAGGTATTCTCTAAACCTGCTATGGTCTGTTATAAACTGTGTGAAGTAGTAATCTAGTCTCTCACCAACCCCTCAGGTCCCCAGTTATGTGGTATGTCCAGTGGCCCCTCTCACTAGCGTCCCGTCGCATCTGCCATTCTCTCCTCATTTCTTCCATAATTGAACTAGCCAATTTCCTTTTTTCCACAAGTGTTGACACCCCTCAGTCCTTATCTTATTCATGCAGATAATCTGCAGGAATAACAGAGAATCTCTCAGTGTATTATAGCTGCATACAATATGCAGCTATAATACACTGAGAGTTCCTTCTCTGTAGTGATTCGAGGGCACACCAGTATTTGCTGTATCTTGTGACCCCTCCCCATATCTCAGAACCATAAAGGAACATGAAGTATATCACTCCAGGCAGCAGCGTCCTCCACTGTTCAACCTAACTCTAGTCATGCAGGTTTTAATTGCTGTGTACGAGTCTTTTTATCTGGACAGTGGACTCTCTTAGGATATTCGACTCAAACACGAGGTCCAAGTCGTCTGCGTAATCTACAACAGTGATGTCAGGCGGTAGAGGAATCCAATACTCCTTCGTACATTATATTCCACAAGGGTCGGTTCAAGGAACTCCTCTACCTATCCACTGTTCAACCACTCCATCCTTCACTTTGCAAATCAAATTGCACTCACTGAGGTAAAAGAGAATCTTCCTTCTCAAGTATGGAGGGACTCTCACGTTCACGAGTGCAGTACTAATAGCCCACAGTCATACAACTGAGTCACATGGTTAAATAAATTGCGAGCGTCTAGCACCACGAGCACGCAAAATATCTTTACCCCAATGATTCTCTTTGCTATACCAACAACTTCGGCCACCGCGTCCAAAGTGTATTTTCCTCTACGAAAACCAGATTGTTTATCTGAGAGTTCTCCTGCATCCTCGATAACTCTGGTCAGACTTTGCGGCAGCATACTTTCGAAAATCTTGACATAATATCAATCATCGCCAGCGGTTTATAAGAGGACGGCAGCTCCGGGTCTCTTTTCGGCTTGGGAACCAAAACCAGGCGCTAACACCTTCACCTCTGTGGGAATACCCCTTCAACCGAACAATTTATTGTATACCTTCAAAAAGGCACTAGGGTCCTCCCCAACAGCCAACTTAACTGCCGGGTTTGGCATAAGATCTGGTCCTGGTGCCTTATCAAGAGGTATATGTTTCACTGCAGCTATGATCTTTTCGCGAGTAAAAAATGCAGGAGGATTAACATTCTCCTTAACTTCCGCCACTATCCCATCCCCATGAGAGTAAAGTCCCTCAATTATGTTCTGAACCTCTTTGGTGTCTATGATAAGGAGACTGTAGCTCTTAGTGCCCTTTTTAACGACGACCTTGAATGGCCTCCTCCATGGGTCTGAATCAATTTCTGAGAACTGCTTCCAGGAAGCCTTTTAGAGTCTCGTATAAGCTTACTGAGCTATTTTCTGCACCTTCTATATCAGGCAATGTGTAGTCGTCCTTTCCGAGTGATGTATTCTGTCCACTAGTATACTGGGGAACGATCCTTCCAACAATACCTGCGAGGGAGAAGAGCGGCACATGCACTTTCCAGGCCGTCAGCCAAACATGCAGCCTCATCCTCTGTCGCAATAACCTCACGTACCGCACTGAGATCCAGTGTCTCAGCAAACTTTTCCGAATTCATACCTCTGGTGCTCCAGCCACGAGTGACCATCCTCCCGGGCTCCGGAAAACCTCCGTCAGCAATACTCATGACGATGGCCTGGTGAACACTCGCTAGATAGTCTTCGCTCACCCGCCAATCTCGTATCCGCGCCGCTAAAGCCGGAGCACCAAAAGTAAGGTCAATAATGTACCCAGTGGTCTCCCCTCCTGTATGTTAATGTGTCTCCAGAGTTGAAGCATTCTAGATCCAGTAGTACAATTGCCTCAAACAGCAATCTGCCCCGCACGTTGGTCCTAGATGATCTCCCAGGTAACCGACCAAGCACTAAAATCCCCGGCCAATAATTCCGGCCGGTGAGTTTCGAGGTTTAGTAAGCGAGGCCAAGAACTCACTGTATCGTTCCGCACCCATGTTAGGCGAAAGATAACAGCTATAAATAGAGTCCGAATTATATACATTTGCATATTAGGCTCATTCTCACCGGTTATTGCATATTTTCCTTAAAATCTTGTGATGATGCATATTTTCGCTATATCTACAATTTTTTTTCGGTAAGGTACCTTGTTAATAAATGAAATATTACGTTGCAGCCGGCCAAACCTATTAGCTGCACGGTTCTTAGAACGCACTTAGCAGCCGCATAACAGTACCTCTGATTGTTTATGTTTAACAACATGTTAAATAATTGTTAATTATCGGATTTATCGATATGTTATTCAACTCCTTAATAATTATCTGCTGATTTTGAAATAAAAAAAACTAAAAATTACTATTTATTTAAAGTTGTATATTTTGACACTTTTCATGCATATTTTAAGAATTTTTCATGCATATTTCAAGCTTTTTATGTTGCATATAATCCGGTCTCTAGCTATAATAATAGATGCCTCCGATCCACGCCCTGTCGAATCCACATCCCCCCCCTCCCGCAACGTCCCGCACACCTGTGCGGGAAGTTCTGCGGGGATGCGGCTTTGGACGAGTGCGCACTCGTCCAAACAGCGGCAGCCCCATCTTCAGAAATAACACTTTCTGGCCGAGAGCGGTGAATTTAGGGCTCAGAGACAAGCGCTATATCAGCCCATCTCCGAGACATTCCTTGTCAGCAGATCATGTGCCAGGGCCACATGGTTCATATTAAACTGGACAATATTCATCTCCATCAACAGGCCGAGGTACGCCCGGTCCTCCTCCGAATCTCCTTGGGACATGTGGCACTGCCATTACAGTGCCCCTCCAAGTTACACGTAAGATACGTCGGAGTCTTGTTACTGTGTCGGGGGCGACGGGCACCGGGTTGCTTCTCCAGCAGTTGAAACATGCAGCCTTCCTGTCTTCATCTATGCAGTTAATTGCCACATGTTCCGTTTCTAAACATCGGTAACATCGCAAAAGGAGGTCTACAACATCCACTCTACAGGACACAAGCCCAAACTTCACTCTTCCCTTGATGAGATGTAACAATCGTGTCGGGAGCCGACACGTCGCCACTCCGGTTTCTCCAAAACCCGGTCTAATTGTTACTCTCGTGTTGCCCGACAACTCTTGTCCAGTGGACGCGGACAGCCCCTGCAGGATCTCCAGAGACCTGCAGGGATCTCCACAGATCCTCTATCCCAGAGATCTCTATCTCTGGAGATTCCTCTATAGCAGTAGGCCAAACCGTAAAATTTCCACTCAATCCGGGATGTCCTCCTTGTTCCGCGTCCGACGACAACCCACATGGTAGATTTTTGGGGTGTATATACTTATACCCCTATAATATATTTGGGGGTATACACTTATACTTTTACCCCTTTTACTTCTCTTGGAACTTAGAATAATTAATACTAAAACTCACCAGTTAGATTTGAAAGATTTTCTAACTCCTTGTTTATTTGTATACAATCCTGCTATAACTTGCAGCACTAAAATTCAATTCATTATAGACCTTACTACAATAACTTACTGCAATGAGGTCGAAACTAAATAAATCTAAATAAAA
This sequence comes from Lycorma delicatula, assembly GCF_047948215.1. NCBI lineage: Eukaryota > Metazoa > Arthropoda > Insecta > Hemiptera > Fulgoridae > Lycorma > Lycorma delicatula. Next base: position 343,555,252 of record NC_134455.1, on the reverse strand, counting down.
GACTTCGTCCATTATCCACAATAAGTTCGCCAACAAGTTGGAATCGTCCAAATCACTAAAAAGACCGCAAAAACCCGTCTAAGAAAATTTTAACGAACTTACACTCACTTTGAGGTTATATCTATCGAATAATACTATTGGAAACAGTAGCAATTTCACAAAAATCAAAATAAAACAACAATCCGTTAACCTACACTCTTATAATTTTACAGGAACGTCCAAAAAAATACTAACTAACAAATCCAAAGAAACACGTGCGCACACTAGAGAATGCTCCACTCGACTAAGATGAGTGGACTTAGGAATACATTTTTACAGCTTTTAAGGGTAAATCATTGTGCCGCATTTGGAACTGTGGCTGTCTACAAAGAATTTAACATTTACCAGCACTTTACATTTAAGCATAACAATACCAATTATGAAGCCATGACTGAGGATGGAAGGAAACAAAAAGCAGTTCTACGTAAAATGGTCTCAGGTCAGCAAAATATTATATATAAAAAAAAAAAAAAAAATAGTTCTCAAAAAACGGCGACATGCTAGTTATGTCGTAGCATATACTATTAAAAGTAACAAAGCTCTTTCTGATAGAAAGTTTGTGAAACATTGCAAGCTCCAAGTTGTGATATTTTGTGTCCTGACAAAATAATTAATTCTAGAATCGAAACAATAGATCAATACCTCCGTCACAGCTAGAATCAAGAATTAGTTTAGTTCTATTACTATGGACGACAGTAATGACAAACGAAACTGCTACATAAGAGGTATTGATGATAAGTTCTGTATTACTGAAGAACCAGCATGCATGCGCTCAGTAAAGCGTACATTAACAGGGTCAGACATTTTTAAAATGCGTATAATAAAATGTATTTTTTAAATACATTTTTAAAAGCGTATATCAACAGGGTCCGACTCTGAAAGTACCCGTAACCACTACACGCATATTACGACTGATGGAGCCCCTAATATAACAGGAAAGAAATCTGATTTTGTTGGCATGTTTAACCAAACATACCCTGAGAACAAAGTTGTATTTCTTCATTGTTATACATCAAGACCCTCTGTGTAAATCTGCCAAAAATATAAAACACGTGCTCAATGTCATTATGAAGCTTATTTATAATATTTGATCTCGAGCGCTTACTCACAGACAATTTCTTGACTCATGTAATTTGAATACACTGATATACTCTAGTGCACTAAAGTAATATGGCTTAGTGCAGGACGTGTCTTCGAGCGAGTATGAGAGCTGAAAGAGGAAATAATTTCATTCATGCGTGAAAAACAAATGTTTGAAGGCTGTGAAATGCTGGAAAATACCGCATGGCTTTCGGACTATGCACTTTTCACAGATCTTCTGTGTCATAAGACTCCATAATGAATTTGAACGTACGTTTCAAGACTTCAAAACTTAAGATATTTTCAGTAAGCCATTTAATTTGGCTGACGAATGACCATCTTTGCTTGCCTTCTACTTCAAACTAAGAATACAACCTGTTTTTATTAACAGAGGTTACCACTGTATTCTGATAAATAAAACTTTTCAATGTAAATTTCTAAAATTTCCGCTAGATGAACTCACTGATGAACAAATAAATCACAAAACTAATCGACAGCAAGTCACAATGAATTGAGATTATCAGATAGTAACATTTATAGCCTACAGCTAGAAAGAAAGATGTTTAAAAAGAATAAGAAAATTAACATCCACGGTAAAGTTAAATTAATATTTAAATCTTCAATTTCTAAACATCAATCTTTACAGTTTAACTTTTTCTGTAATACACAAGTTTAAGTATGTTCTATCATATTCCGAAAATAATACTACAAGCGACATAAATATTACCGGCATTTTGTACAAAGACTAGTTTCAACTCATAAATACTTCATAATAAGTAGGCTAATAATGGATAGAATTTATATATAGGCAAACGATAAATATTTAAACCTAATACGTAAAGTTTTAAACTTATTGGCAAAATTACTAGATAGAAATTATTTGAGTCGCATAACAAAAAACTTACAATACAATTAGCAATAGCAAATGTTAATGTTCATTTTAACTCTACCACAGCATTTACAATAAGCAGTACAAAGGGCGGGTGGTAGACAAAGGTTACATTTATTAACAGTAACAGGAGTATATTAAGTGACACCTGTATTAACAAAAATAGTTAAATAATAGCAAATTTTATTAACAGACTTTTCAAATTGTGTTACAATAAAAAAGAAAATTAAAAGTCTTTTTAGCTATGATAAAAAAAAATCAAAACTATGGAACATCTTTTTATGATATAATGGCACCGATTAGATAAGCTCATTTACAGCAATATATCATGTGAACAAAAATTTCAATAATACATACATGTAAATCTAATTTAATCATCACCAGATCAACAGTTATAAAATTGGTTTGTTTCCCTAATATTATTGTTTTACTATGTATGAAGATTTTTTTCATTGCCAGTCAATATATATCCTCAACGTTCACAAGTAAACCTGAGGTAAATACAAGAACCAATCGTATTAGATAAAAAAAAAAAGTTTCCTAACTATTATCTAGGAGAAATACGATGAAAGAGCAAGTACAGTTTGGAAAAATACAAAATTTCAGACAATAAAGAATGCCTATAATTTTATTTGTAGTCCTTAATATCTACAATCTTTTATATTAGACTAAAAGGCTAAAGCCCACTTTCAATGGGCTATTGACTCTTGTTATTTTTTGTGATAATCAAATAATAAAAATTAAAACCTGGTTGAATAATTGTATTCGAATCCAGTCTCTAATTAAAACATCCTACATACGTTATTTACTGAATGAAGGGAATAATAAATAAAAATTTTATCAGGACAGAAGTTGTGCATATCAGAGTTATCACATCATTAATCTATATAAATGACAATTGGAACTTCTCTAGAGATAATGTTATCACATTCACAAATATCACAAGTAATATATAACACCGTTATTATCAGACCTCTTTCTTATTTACATACAGAGTAATCTCCAAACTAAGAATCCATCAGCGTGAGGATAATAAGATAATATAATAATAAGATTATAATAACAGAATATATAATAGGATTATAAGGTAAAGTTTTTACATGTTAAATACAAATTAATTTTAAAATAGGATTTTATTACTATTAGCGTGAAAGTGTTGCTGGAGGAGTAGAATGAGATACACTGCCGAGATATGGGGCAAGGGGAAGAAGAAATTTCATTCCCAAAACCTTAAATATCAAAATTATCGGTAATATAAGATAGACACTGCTGTACGTAGCCTACAGTGATGTTTATTATTTGCTTTTATTTAACTTGCAATGTATGTACCATAAATTTACATACGCGCGGCTCTTGCAACTTAAAAGCTTGTAACTTAAAAGTTTCTATTCTTCATTTTTTATTTACACTTCTATACTTGCAAGTTTATGTCAACAGGGATTCTTTTGGATCTTTCAATGTAAAATAGAGTTACGTATTTAAGTTTATAATTTTTGATAAGTTCTTGTAAATAATCAATACTCTTGATGAGCAATTAAAAATAATTCAAAACGTGGCCTAACTCCAATACTGCTTTTGGCAATTGCTTGATTTTTTATCAGTAAAAACGGCTCGTTTCTAATTTATCTTGAATCCATCAGTAAAGAAAGGAAAAACTTTAACTACCTTCCGGAAAATTTATAATTATGATATGGATATATGGTGATAAATAGTGATTTTTTAAAAATGTCTGTATGTTTGATATACTTTCTGTATGATAATTCTTCCATGCGTTTTTAATGTTATATAAATCATATTTTTAAATTAAGATGACTAGTATAGTCATTCACCGTATAAAACTCGATTTGACAAAAAAATATCAGTTAGGATTTTCATTTTCAAACCCAACACAGCGTGTTAACCACGTCTGCGTCCACATCAACGTTTGGTCAAATTAAATTTATTTTTTTCACCAAGAATTTAAAATAAAAAAAAAATTCCAGCAGCAGCGATGAGGATGAGTACAAGGAAGTACCCTCTGGTTCAAACATAACGACTGCGAGGCCTTCTTCTACGGTTCAAACCAATGTGCAATACAGTAAAAGTGAATTGAAGACGACGACGACTGCCATGAAGATAATATTAAAAAATTCGTCGGCCTGGCGAGCATTATGCCGGTTGATAAGAGAAAACATCTCTTGAAAAATGTCTGGGTACCTTCAAAGAACTACGATTTTGCAGCAGATGCAAAAATACCTCAAGAGGGAGAATTCAATCACCATCCAACCCCGTAGGAGAAGACACCCCGCCTTGTGACGCTTCCGGTCGCCCGCCCATCAGGGAGGGTGTGTGGCCCCCCCGTTCATAGCCCTGATGGGCGAATCACCAGTGGCTGGAACGCATATTCACATTGCATATTCTCTCAATGAGACTCAAAAGTGCTTTCTGTAAATATTGTGTGTTTCCGTTGTCAGCAAGAACGATAAGAGATGGTTGGGATTCTTTTTCCATGAAAAGTACAACGACGTGCACGATTATTGCAAAGCACAAGTACTGCATCAGGGACATCAAGACTGCTATGGAATCTGCAAAATCGTTCATGACGGGCATTTCTTTGGACATCCAACTTCACCAGTCTTCAAGAAAAAAAATTAACAAAAAAAGTACCGTCCTCAATTGTTTCCTGCATCATTTTTTCCGGCACACATTAATTACCTTTCAGAGGCGATTCACAACTAAAAGACAAGTTTTTGAGCACGGATCGAAAAACGTCATACCAATCATCTACCATCCAAAATTAAATAATTGATCTATGTGGCGCTACAATCACGAAACACATTACAAGGGATAAAAAAGCTTGCGTTTACAGTATTTTCGGTGACAAAACCGCAGATATTTCTGGCAAAGAACAACCGTCTATTGGATTACGTTTCTTCGATGAAAAGGGCAACGAAATCGAAGAATTTTTAGGCTTTGTAGAGCTTGAAGTATTTAATGCCATGAGTATTGCCGAAGCCATTGACGATTTACGATATACTTAAACCCTCCACCCTGGTAGGTGTGTGGGGCTAGGTTTCGACGGATGTTCCAACTTGTCTGGGAAAGAAGGTGGTGTGCAGGCGACCTTGAGACAAAAGTACAAAAAAACCCCTACTTCCATCACTCTTCTCACAAGCTTAACCTAGCCGTGAACGACTTAAACGTTTTCCCAAAAATTCGAAACTGCGTTTGAACTATCGAGGAGATAATTACATTTTTTCGCAAGTCCGTTTTACGACGCAAGCTTATTACTAACATTCCTAAATTGTATGAGGGTAGGTGGTCAGAGAAAGACAAGAGATGTGTTTTTAAAGATCACTTCAACGATATCGTTAATGCATTAGAGAAGAGGGAAATGCAGCAACAAGAATAAATGCTTATCAAATGCATGCAGGCGGCGTGCAGATAATTTATTGTGTCAGCTGCATTTCGCTTAACTGGAACCCATAGTAAATGCACTTCAATTGAAGACTCTTGATAAAGTCAAAGCCAACCAGTACATTCAAACTATTCTTAACAAGTTACGACTGCAGATTTAAAAGAAGCAGGCGAAACTATCAATGCATTTGAATGTTGATATAACCGCCACTCGCACTGCTGGCCGACAGAAGCGTAGAAACATCCAACCAAAAACACATCTGAATTTTGGAGAAGGTAAGGAATACTTACATTCCCTTACTTACATTCCCATCACAAGATCTTTGTGATGGGAATGTAAGAAAATCTGACTTATAGTCAGATTTTCTGCAGACAAATCGCCCGCAATTTCATAGAGTAATTTCCATCCGAGTAACATGAAAGGTATTTCATTGGAGGAACTGAGTGAAAGTACTTCATCTTGTGCAACTTTTTACAATTTAGAAGGCATTGAAGGAGAAAGGGAATTGTGGTTCAAAATGTGGAATGAGGTACAGGGAAGCTCCAAACATATTGAGGTTTTAAAAAAGAACGAACAGGTTTTAAACGATTATGGTTTCTTAAAACCTCATTTTTGCAAAATAGGCAAGTGAAAAAATCTATCTGTTGATAAATGGGTTGATATAAATATATAATTTTTTGATATGTATTATTTGTTCTTTTATTAGAAAGGCTCTGCTGGTATTGCTTTCACAGTACTACACAAGTACTATAACGAGCGTTCACTTCCCTTCGTCGAATTAAAAACATGACTAAGGAATAACATTGGTAAAAAAAGGTTGAACAATTGTTTTGGCTAACAAGGAGCAATTATTTGAAGCTGTAATAAGACAATTTGCAACTAACCCTAGCCAACTATTGTTACATAACTAGTTTCTTTTTTTTAATAAATATTTTATTCTTCCTTTTGTTACTGTGTATTATTGTATAACAACCCTCCTTAAGGACTACCCTTCCAATATGGGAATTGTTAATACCTTCTAAGCGATATAAAATGTAAATTAATACGTGCTCAGATTACAAATTCGTGACATTTATCGGATTAACTGCTACTAATTATATATAATTTGTTTATATTAATTACAGAAACTGCATCTTATGTTCTTTCGTTAGTCAAACTACACGTAATAAAGTGTACATGTCGCCGTTTAAAACGTTTATCTCCAATACTTGGCGGTTTAAATTGAAACTTTGCATGAAGATTTATAACTTTTATTTGAAAATTTATAATTATTTATTTTTTTTGTTAATAGTGAAAGCATTGCCGATAAGATTACCTCTTAAAACATATCTGTCGTCACTTTAAAACTTATTACTTGCTCTTAATAGATTTCACGTAAATCTTCATGCGAATGTAAAATACAATTCTTAATACAACTTTGAAGGTGCGGGTAACTGATATAATTTAGGTAATTATAAATGTTTCATATCATAAATTAAAACTATATGTTTTCTACGCTGTGATGAAACGGGATTTTTTTATTACGTTACAGTAAAATAAAAATTTATTTACAGAACTGAATGTTAAGTGTTGCCGTACGAGATAAACATTTATTTTGGTGGAAGTTTCATAGTTTTAAAATTAGCGATTGTGAAACTGCCCTCGATGGAGCATGTGCCAGTGAGCTGTATCAAATATTTCATAAAGTAAATACTTATCAAATTAAACGATTAGGATGGCTGCCAATTACATATTCGATTACTTCTATTTTTACTTTGATGAAGATAAATTCGTTTAATGATAAAAGTACAGACCGATCAGCGTTGATTTGGTGGAGGAAGATTCCACTACGAAGTGCAATGTCATGTAATTAAGCTCAATTAATCGGCAGTACTTTTTGCACGAGGAAGTCTCAAAATTTTATTTAGATTAGTTGTAGATTAAGTATTTTAAAATAAATATAAGTTTTAATTTTTTACTGGTACTTTTTTTAAATTACTGACGCAAAGGATAGAAAAAATATGTACTTTATAAAATAAAATTTTATTCAAGATTGAAAAGTAGAAGATAGGTTTTTACCTGGAATATTATATGCGCATTTTAGTAAGGAAAATCAAAAGGTTGAAGTGAGAGGGGAAATAATAATTCTAGACTCTTGCCGCCAGTCAAACCTGATTCTGGTTAAACTTAAGAACACTTGATCAGCTGATATCACTTTTCTTAATAAACTAAGTTAATAAATTTTAAGCGTTTCTGAGTTAAACTCTCTAAAACATCAACATTTTTCATTGTCGATCTACATACCACCACGAAAAACTACATCAGAGAGCCGTTAAAACACTCAAATTAAGAATTCCCTAAACTTGGTCAAAAATATTTTTTAACCTACAACCTTATTCGCTACTACTTCTCTCTACTGATTATACAAAAATAAAGGTGGCAGAGTAGTGCAGTTAAACACGGGTATCGTCAAGATATATGAACTTCATCCTTATCAAATATTCAGGTGGTTCTGAATCGTTATTTCAAAGTGAAAATATAGAAACTATTTTTTCCTTAGTTTACAAAAGAAATTCAGAGGTGTAGTCGACAATTAAATTATAAGCATATTTATAACGAAATTAAATTTTTTTTACAATTTTTGCAAAAATTTGTAAGTTTATAATGATTTACATGTCATACAATCATCCTTACCGCATTGGGCCGGGGGGAGGGGGTGTGCTTATTAACAGATTGCAACGTACACATTAAAAAATATATATATATTTTTTTTATACATATGAGGGCGAGTAAATAGTAAATGAAACAAAGAAAAATCCCTAGTTTAATCTGCAATATAGTTGCTGGGCAGTGACTAAATTAATAACGAAAGTGCGCTGTGCTCGCGGTTAAAGTTAGTGCACAGACTTAGAACCATTTTTTAATGAATTTTTTCATCGGCTGGGAAAAGTTGTTATTTCACGAACTTTCAAAAGAAGAAAAGTACGATTTTTTATTAAGATTTCTTAAAAAAAAGTATTTAAAAAATGCATTCAAAACTATGAAAATTTATATTTGAACTGAAATTTATCCAAATAGTTAATCTTTTATCATACATTTTGTAAACAAAAACCAATAATAATAATTCCCTTTGTATCTATGCTGTGACTTTTTCCAATTAAATAATAGACTAAACTGAATATATTCTCAATATATTTAAAATTATGTATATATATTTTTAAAATAATAGGTGGATGATGCTTTTACCAGGTGAAAATCCATAATAACAACATATGGTAAATGGAAAGAGAACATGTTTTTTGATTTTTATTTATGTAAAAAATGACAACTAAAATACATCTTGTGAAAAACGAAAAAACATTCTGTTTTAATTTTCAAATTTGTTACATATTTTTTATTATCGTTAGCTTAGATGAAATAAAATAATTATACGTAAAAAAAATAAAGCAATCTTATACGTTATGATCAAGTGTTACACCACAGTTTAATTATAATGCTGCAAAACAAAATTAAGAGCGGAACGAAACAAAAATGAAAACTATATTCTAAAAAGTTTTACACATTCTAAATACAGAAAAACTTTACAAATTTCACTAATGTATGAACACCTTACATCGTATGATCGACATCTTCCATCGAAGGTTACAAAAGATATTCCGATATACTTTTGCAATTAAGATCCAACGGTGTAATACGTTCCGCCGAGCTTTAGCCGAAATAGTTCTAATTGCAATCGCTAAGGAACAATGTTACTCGTATAAATCACGCCTGTTTCAATTTACGTGAATATAATTCTTGTATTAATGTAAGATAAACAATTCAGCGGCAACAGTTTTTAGGGCAACAGGAAGAAACGGAACAGCAACCCTTTTCTACCGAGAACAAAAAGCTTTGTCCATGTCAAAACGTTTTGTCATAGGTTGTTTGCCGCTTAATAAAATATCAATATTATCAAGTGCTGGCAGTGGAAATTGTCCTGATCTACAATGACCCGTACCTTTCTCCAAACGACCGTTGATGGAGTTGTTGGGGAAATGGTATCGACATAGATTAGCCATGATTTCCGCTCAGCACACCGAAACACTCGACGGTATACAGCTCTCGCATTGCGGTAAGCGTAGAGCGTCGTAGGTCTACGACAGAGCATCTCTGTTGTAGGCTTACGATTGAAATTACGCAAAGACCTGCGATGATTCCTTAATGCCTTCCTGCATTCTTCGTTCCACCAAAAAACAGCCGAATACTATTCGATCGATAGTATTATTAACAATCTAGGTCAACTCCCGATACAAAAGGACAAACAAAATAAATGAAATCAGTGTATATTTATAGGACAGGGATTTATAAACATAAATTCGGTTATTTTTATCATCTGACTCCGTAACCTGTTTAAAAATGTATAAAATAAAATTTCAGTTTGAAAGATTTGTAACGTACTATTTTAACGAACGAAAGCACACGCGCGTATACACACGAAATTTATACAATAAATTAAATCCAGTTAACTTAATTAATTTGTAAACAATTTTGTGTTTTAACACAAATGACTGGACATTAACATTAATGTATAGAACAGTCTGAAATTTAAAAAAAAGGGTAGAAAAGCTCACTTTAAAAAGCAGCGCTACTATTGAAGTCTGGAAACAGTAAAATTTTATTGTATATTAATATCCCCCCCATAACCTCAAAAATTTCATTATTTACAAGTATTGGAATCTCCTTTCGTGTTACATTAGAACTCCAATTCTGAAATGTTGCTGTCACCTAATTACCTCGAAAATTAAACAATTCCGTATTCATATTTATTTACTTCTTTTTACGCCTTGGGTCGGTTTTCAATGACGATGAAACTTAAAAACCATGAAGAAATTAAACCGGTACGATATTAAACCTTGATTGCAAATTTGCTTGAGTTGACATTACTGTCATTTTTTGATCGGTGACATATAATAAAGTAAAAACGTAACAGTTCAACTATGGAGGTAGCCGGTTGAAAAACAAATTTATTATTCTTAAGAATGAAAAAAATCTGGAAACGTTTACAATTTATGAAATAAAATTAGTACTTACACGCGATATCAAAGCCGTCTACTAGGAACCAGCATAACACCCGTAGCAGTTGGGTGGTATAGTCCGTCAACCTAAAAAACTAGGGCTACCCCCAAACTCTCGTCCTATCAGTTTGGATTTCTTTCGTCATTTCTGCAGATCGGCTTTACGTTTCAAGGTCTTCAATATAAATTTAGTTTTCTTTCAATTTAAATCATTTCGCACATTACTCCCGTCTCAGCGTACACTTTACTCTGTATTCTGTAATCTACAGCAGCATATCTTGCCTTTATAAAGAACGCAACAACCGGCATTTTTTCCTGTTAAAATGACTGTAAATAAGAATAATAGCGGTTAACAACTTAATTGTTATTCTTATCTAATTGAGAATACGCCGTATCAAGCTACGTTAAAGGATCTATGCCGAAGAGTGCCGCCTCACTTTTCAAGTAAATAATTTTGAAATCCTAACTTGCTGTAATATCTGTCTACTTTACGTTGAGGCCTGAAATAAAACAGATGCCGAGCGAGAGGGTATAACCCCGGTGTACACAAAATTGCGCGTCAGCTACTGCGCACCTGATTTAATTTCTATCGTATTAATACAGAGATAGTTGCGCCTATTACTCGGAATATTCTAAAACAGTTAATGTTTAAATTTAGAAAAGGTTATACATTTTTTAAATATAATAAAGTTATCTTTGACGGTAATTTTGTTTTACAGTAAGTAATTTTACAGCAGTAATTATCATACTCAGTTAGTAGCTATAGAAAACAATAATGGTTTTAATGAAATGATAAACATAAATTTAGGTTTGTAAATTAAATAAATTATAAAATATTTAGTTAAATTAAAGGTTAGACACTACATTTCTATTATCAAAATCTGTTATTAATTTAGAATTTTGTTTAAAAAAAATACATGTTAAATTATATGTAATAAACAACAGATATACGATAAAACAACAATGTTTAAGCGTTCCGTATAATAAGCATAAAACAGAAAATACAAAATTCTTAACCAGCCCGATTTCATTTACATGTAATCCATATCACGTTAACGAAAATAAAACAATTCTTATGATTATTTGTTGTTTAATAAATTAAATCGGGCCGGTAAGAGTTTTCTTACAAATTTTTTCTATTTTATGCTATTATATGGAACGCTAAACATTGTTTATTATCTATTATTGTATATCTATTGTCTATTACATATATTTAACATGTATTTTTTTTAAACAAAATTCTAAATTAATAACAAATTTTTATAATAATAGATTTAATAATAACAATAACCCAGGGGGAGATCCTGTCCCCCTACTGGGCGCGTCCTCAAGGTGGTGGATAGAGGAAGGCCTTGTAGATATACAGGGTAGGTGGTGTTCTTCAAAGGCCTACCATAACAGACGGACCATAACAGATACTTAAAATCTAACGCGTCAGTTCCAGATTGAGAGGCGTTTGGTCAGTGTCTGTTTCCAATGTTAGGGACGGCCGTTTCTAGAGCCTTTCCCGCAGGAGCTTATCCTGTTACCCATTTGTTTTGAAAATTAATGGAGTACAACGATGTGAATAAATACCGGGGCGGTAGGGTGTTGCGGGCTGACACCTTTGATGTTCAGTCTGGGGTGAGGGGTGCTGGAGCGAGTGGCGGCGCCTCACCTAATGGTACCCCAAGGCCTGGAACGACTTCTGTGGCTTCTGTTGTGGCTGAAGTTCAGACACCCAGTGCTGTAGAATCCCGGCGTAGGAAGCGGTTTAAATGAACAGATGAACATAATGCCTTCCTTTACCGAACCTACCTAACTATAACAAAAATGGAATCGGACATGAAACCATATAGTGTTTTGCTGCACCAAGCGATGGTTGAGAAGTTCCCTGAGCTACGATGTAAGTCTGTCCAAAACATCCAGGATCAGCGCACATCCCTTTTTAAGTCTAATAGGGTTCCTGCGGATGTGGTGGCGTTAATCCGAGCTGATGTTTCTAGGGAGTTAGGGTTGTTGTCCAGCCCATTTTCACATGAAAGTGCTCTACAAGAAGCGATAAGAACCGACAATCCGCTCTCCAATCAATTTGCAGAGAACGAGATGCTGTATGATGGTATGACCATCATACAGCGTATACCAAGGCTGAGGGTTAATTGCGGCACGAGAAACATAGTGGGACTTATTAATGAGATTCTTGAAGAAAAAGTAAGATTAGTACCCTCCATAATTGAGTTCCATGAGTTAGTGTACATCGGTGCGATCAAGGCAGTCAAACCGAATGGCCGCGAATCGTCGCTCCTGCAATGCGTAAGAGTCCCCAGCGTCCACCTTGGGAGGAGAGACTGTGTAGGAAAGTCGATAAGCTGAGGAAAGAGATTGGTCGTCTGTCCAGTTTCTTAACATCTGCTAACCCTAGTAGAAGGATCCGATCGGCGGCGGAGTCGATAATCCGAACGTATGAGAACCCGGAAAACACCACCGGCCATGAAGTCCTGGATTTGTTAAAGCAACGATTGATGATACTATGATGTCGGCTACGGCGATATCGGCAGAGTAACATGCGCCGGGAACAAGCTCACTTGTTCCGTACCAGTCAAAAGGAGCTGTATAAGCAGTTGCAGGTTTCACCTCAGCAACAACCTCAGGCCAACGCGTCCCCTACTAGTGAGGAGGTCCTGGGTTGTTGGGGCCCGCTTTGATCGTGTTCCTCACAGCTTAACAGTGGGGCAACGTGGATCCGTGAAGAACGAAAACGAGTTGATAGAGTCCAGACAATAGCAGATCATTTAATCACTCTAGATGTACAGGAGGTGGTTAAGAAAACCTGCAACTGGAAGGCGCCTGGGATTGATGGAGTGCATAACTTTTGGTACAAGCGCTTTTCTTCTGTTCACAAGCGTCTTGCAGAATTTTACTCTGCCATCTTGGGAAATGCAAGTCTAATGCCGACCTTTTTCACCCAGGGGATGACCTATCTGATCCCGAAATCTTCTCCTGCGACAGCAGACCCGTCCAAGTACAGACCTATTACCTGTCACAGTATATAAGCTTTTTACTTCTGTCCTCACTGTCAAGATCAATAAGCATCTTGAGAGGTATCAGATCTTGGCTGAGGAACAGAAAGGGTGTCGTAAGAGTGGTAGGGGCTGCAAAGAGCAGCTAGTGATTGATAGCGTTATCTCTGTAACGGCAAAGAAGAGTTGGGGCAGCCTATATACTGGTTGTATAGACTACAGGAAGGCCTTTGACTCGGTTCCGCTTTCCTCGATGATAGAGGTCTTACGTCTGTACTAATTCGATCCAGTTCTAGTTGAGTGCCTAAGTGTCGTTATGGGTAAGTGGTGCACAAATCTTTTGTTGACTATTCCAGAAGGTATTCCGTTAAGGTCGAAGTAACACAGATCAACCGAGGCATTTTTGAGGGCGATTCCTTGAGCTCTCTATGGCTTTGCTTAGCGTTGAACCCTCTGTCTTCCATCTTACAGAAGTCCAAGAAGCGTTTTGCTCTTGGGTAGTACAGTTTTAGCCATGTATATGGATGATATTAAGCTTATTTCTGACACTGAAAAAGGGGTCCGGCAACTTGTCAAATTAGTCGAGAAGTTCAGTGTCGACATATGCTTGAGTTTTGGTCTTGACAAGTGTAGGGTCAATGCAATGAAGAGAGGAAAATGGTCGCAGATTGAGGCGTGTGATGTGCCGCAGATGGATACTCCTGCACTCATGAATGCAATGCAGCGTGGTGAGACATATAAGTACCTTGGTTTCCTGCAGGATATTGGAATTAGCCATAGTCGAGCGAAAGAGGCCCCTTACTTCTGGCTTCAGGAAGCCAGAGCCGTCATGAGTTCCCAGTCGAGTGGTTCTAATAAGGTAAAGGCCATCAACATATCTGCCGTTCCGTTGATTTCCTATAGCTTTGGCGTGATAAATTGGACGCGGACAGACCTTGAAGGGCTTCATAGAATGTTGCGTGTATCGTTCACACGGCACCGCTCCCATCACTCGCGCAGCTCCGTCCAGGAATAGAGCGGTTTCACCTGTCCAGGAATAGAGGAGGAAGAGGCGTTGTGGATTTGCGGGAGGTTCATGCAAAACAGCTGCTGAATCTCCGGAAATACTTCCTAGGGAAGAGCCAGTCCAGCTTGCTCCACGGGGTTATAGTAAAAAGTAACAATAGCCTAACGTTGTTTACTCTGGGGCTCAAGTAGCAAATAATATGAATAATACAAAATTAGAAAATTGAAATTAGTATAAATTTTTCAATAATGGAGCACTGTTTACATTTCTGTGGGCCTAACATATTTATAATTACATAACAATTAACTAATAATGTAATAATCTAAATTTAATAACAGACGATAAGTAATGATTAACGTTCTTATCTTACAGTAGCTAATTTTAAAAGTGCTATGTCATTTCTGTCCATCCGATGGATTATAACTAGTTGAAGGTTGTCATATGAATGTATGTTGTGCATTTACATGCGCCACATACAAGCAGATCGTTTACTTCGGCCTCAACGTAAAGTAGACAGAAAGTAGTTAAATGTGGTTAATTTTAATTATCTACATTTAAAAAGATAAATAAAAAAAAGCACATCGACCAGTAAACCGGTTGAACAAAACTATATTTGTCAATCGGCCAATTTTTAATCCTTACTTTTACAAGCAAAGGCGACCCTAAAATCACAAATATTCTGAGTTAAGGCATATATAAATATAACGTTTTAATAAAAATTTCAACAAAGTATTACTTTCAGCGCATTAGCATTCTAAAACTGGCAAAACAATAAAAATAACCGGATAGTTCAAAAGATCACTTTTAACGTATTATGACAGAATGATTAATAGTAATTAATAACTCACAATGCGATTTTTTAATTTTAAAAATAAAATAATAAAAAGCATTGCTAAGCGTATAAATAAAACGGTCGTAAATCAAACCGAAGTAAAGCAACGATTAGATAATGTCAGCTTGAAAATTATTAAGAAAATTGTAACGATAAGATATGTGGGTCAATAAACTTTGCGTTATTAAAACGGAAGTACATTTAATAATAAAAACAATGATGAATTTATAAAACAAATGAACTAATTACTACTGCATATTTAAAACACTGGCTGATAGTACAAATGTCGAGTTGTGAACGATAGTCGAATTCAGATAATTTAAACGCGCATAACACGGTTAGTAGTATAAAAGCAAATAAGGTGTAAACAATTAGAGGAAAAACCTCATGGCCGAACTTTACTACGCTGTATTATACACAAACTTTATTACTAATTAATCAGAAAACCGGAATAGTTAATTGTTATTATGAAAGATGGGGAAAATGTTGTAAAATTATTGACGAGGGGGAAGGATTCTATGGTGGAGACTAGTGGTGGGATAAACGATTCTTTTTTAGGAATCGATTCTTTCGATTCGATTCTCAGAAAGGATTCGTAAAAAAGAATCGTTCGTCCGATTCAATGATTCTTTTCCTTCCCATCACTACCAGAGCTGTAAACTCTAATGCGCATGCTCTCTTTCTCTTCTTCAGCAAGTTTAGCAGTTCATCTCTTCGTACTGCTGTTCGATTCAACTGATGCATACATACTAAATGTCTTCGATTTTTCTCTTTTCAACTCTTATTCTACTCCTAGTAAATATCTGATTCTTTTTCAGTTCAATACGATGTTTAGTAATACAAACTTAGAAGCCTATCACTTCTAATGCGCATGTTCTCTTTCTCTTCTTCACCCATGTTTAGCGGTTCATCTCTCTTCATACTCCTGTTCGACTCATGTATACCTTTGTTTTTCCTGTTTAGCCTCCGGTATACTACCGTTCAGATAATACTTCAGAGGATGAATAAGGATGTTATGTATGAGTGTAGTCTTGTACATTCTCAGTTCGATCATCCCTGAGATGTGTGGTTAATTGAAACCCAACCACCAAAGAACATCGGTATCCACGATCTAGTACTCAAATCCGTGTAAAAATAACTGGCTTTGCTAGGACTTGAACGCTGGAACTCTCGACTTCCAAATCAGCTGATTTGCGAAGGCGCGTTCACCACTAGACCAACCCGGTGGGTTAATTGATGTATACCTACTAAATGTCTTCGATTCTTCTCTTTTTATCTTGATTCGACTCTTAAGTAAACAAACATCTTTTTCGGTTGAACACGATTTTTAGTAGCCTATCACTTCTAATACGCATGCTCTATTCCCTTCCATCTACCCAACGATTCTCCTTATTTCTTCTCTTATTCTATTCCTTTACAGAGAAGGAAAAATTTAAACTGTTACGCACACATTCTATATGACATCATTATTCTTTTTTCTTTTAATTTCATTCGGGCGGGAAGCTACGTTGCAAAATATTAATTACTATCGTTCTTTTGCGCATACTGTCATGCTCAAGATATATTTTACAATTATTCTTAGTAGACGGATAAAAGACGACAGTCGATTCTGTTTTCATGGTGAATAATCTTTGCGTGTTCTATTTAGAGTTGTGTTTTTAGTTTGTTTATATTTTTTTTTATTTGGGCCTACTCAATTTTAACACCAATTTTAACTAATTCAAACCCAACAGTAGCAGGAATTTTAGAGCTAGATAAATATATAAATGAACCGCTCATCTCAAGAACACAAAATCCTCTCTCTTGATGGAAAGAAAGGCGGTAAATTTATCCAAGATTATTTCAAATAATGCAAACTAGACTTTGCATTCCTGCAACCTCTGTTCCCTGTGAACGAATTTTTTCAAAAGCGGGACAGACTAACAGAAAAGCGAAATAGGCTTAACATCAAAGAATTTCGAAAAAATTTTATTTCTACATGTAAACATGTAAAATACTATAAAATTTATTTGAAAGGTATTAACTAATTATTTATTTTGCTTAATTTTTATTTTTTTGTGATAATAGAACCAACAATTTTTAAAAACAACATTTTTGTGTGTAGTCTGTGTACAGACACAGTTACTTAACTGTGCGCGTATTAGTAAAAACATAAAGTAAATATAAAATAACATCGATGTGATAAAAAAAAAACTAAGACGGAATCAATGGATCGCTCAAAAATAAGGTACGGTACAAGCTATATTATTTTAAATTATTCATTTTGTCATTTATAGCTTTAGAGAAATTAGTTAAAGATAAATGTTCTAGTTATAAATACTTTTACTTGGTCTAGTAGTGAACGCGTTTACGCAAATCAGCTGATTTCGAAGTCGATAATTCTAAGGTTCAAGTCCTAGTAAAGGCAGATTACTTTATACGGATTTGAATACTAGATCCTGGATACCGGTGAGCTTTGGTGGTTGGGTTTCAATTAATCACACATTTCAAAACTGGTCGACCTGAGACTACATGACTAAACTTCATTTACACTCATACATATCACCCTTATTCACCTTCTGAAGTAATTCCTGATGGTTCTTTCGAAGGTTAACAAGAAAAAAAAGATATAAATACTTTTAATGAGTTGAAAAAAATATATATATTTGGTTCTCATTCGCTGTAGTTGATGATAAACTAAAATTGTTTTATGGGGCTTAAGATAAAATTTAATTGTTTAAGATTAACTTAGTTAAATAGCACAGTTAATGAAAATATTTTATAATCAGAAGTAATAAATTTGCAGAATGTCAATAAACATTAGTGATAGTGATGTAATAAGTTATGCGTCACGTGTGGAAAACAATAAATAAAGAAATAAAATAGACGCAGGCTACAATTTGGTATGGTAGGAGGATCCCCCACTACAAGCTATGCATAAGAAAGATTGCTATGAATCGAATCGTAATTGAGAAAGTTTTGGTTTCCCGTCGCCTATCCATTTCATTGTTAAGAATCGTAAAAAGAATCTGTTTCTCCTGCAAACCGATTCTCGATTCTTTCGTTCAGTATAAGGAATCGAATCGAAGGAACGATTCTTCAGATTACTAGTGGAGACATGGCTACAGGAGCTTCAAAAGTTCAGTACTTTGAATCCGACGCGTCTCAAATCTACGTCTTGATACTACGCGTCTCAAATAGGAAACAAACTAATTTGTCATGAAAGTTTCATTTTTATGTTTAAAAATCAAACCGTTCTTTTATTAATTCAATTTATAATAATAGTTTATTTTCACATCTGGTTTTATAATGCCGATTCATTTTCCATAACTTTTGTGATAAAAGATGACGCTGCAAAAAAGAAACCAGTGGAATACGACGATTTCAAGTATCATACTACGATATATCAAACCCAAGCAACAAGCTGTCACTGCATCCCGATTTTAGTATCGCTAAATTACGATTTACTCTTTGTTCACCAAATATTAAGAGTAATAATTAGTAGAAAACTTTATTGCGCTTTTCTCAAATTTAATCGTATTTGTATGGTTTTTGTTGACGTACATTTTTTAAAAATAACTACCAAAACCTAAATTTTTATACCACTAATTGTATTTCTTCAGTGCCAATGCGAGGTTTTTAAAAACCGCATTATAGGTATGAAATGTAAATTTTATATCTGTATTGAAATTGCTACGCGATACAAGTCGCGGAAGTTAGTAAACATTTTTCGATGATTAGCTTTGAGCCTATGTCCATTTACCTATTAAACTGTAGTTCGAACGTAGAATAACGGCTGAGTCGGACGCCGTCGGTTAAGTGCTATAATATTAATGATGAATAATCCTAACAATGCCAAGGTCACAACCACGAATAAGATAATATTTATTAGTTAGTATAGTTGCACTATGCACTGTGGCTCATGCCCAAGAACTTCAATTATCAGATTCCGTGGATTATAAATGTGTAATAAATACTCATATATAAAATGTAACATTAGATATTTACAAATTATCATGTTATCAGCGATCGAATGAACTTAGACCTGTTACCATTATACAAAAATGTACTCAGTTTCAGGACAAACACACACACACGCGCGCGCGCGCGCGCGTGCATATATATGTATATACATTTGTTATATGTACAAATACGCACATATGTGTTTATATAACAATATTTGTATAAATTACAAAAACACGCTGTTTAGATTTAAAAATCACTAAATAGTTAACATTTAACAGAAAATGAACGTTTTGATAAAGAAGTTAACCAAATTTAACACCTCTATTATAAGTTTTTTTTTTTTTTTTACTGTGTCAAAAGGTACATTACATTTTACAAAAAATATTATTTAATTTTCTTTTCGTGAATTTTTATTTTTGGACGATAATAATAACAATCAAACTAAGAATGACTAATTTTTTTTAAGAGTAAATAATGAAATTTTTTTCATTATTGAATTCGCAAATTCAAATTTAGTATCGCAAATTCCAATTTTTTGGAGTAAATTATACAAGTTTAAATAAACGCGCTATCTTTAGCGTAGTGTGTCATAAAAATGGTAATATTATAAATTATTTTTACTACTACTCTCACATAAATGCTGTGCTTCATATCGGCGAGCGCGACGCAAGCCGTTCAGATATCAGCGTATCTACGCGCCTGCACAAACGTCCCTCCCCACCAACACAGCTGATCACGCAACTCTCCAACCACAGCGGCGCTGCGGCCCCACCGGATGCATCGCGGCCATCGGACGCGAGCATATGACAAGCGCACGGCACAGCGAGAACTTAAAGAAGAAAAGAACGGAAGAATGATAAAGCGGCCCGCCAACACGGACTGGAGTCCGGCCGGCCGACCGAGCCCAGCTCTCTCTTTCTTTTTCTGTTTAGCCTCCGGAACTACCGTAAGGTATTACTTCAAAGGATAAATATGAATGTAGATGAAGTGTAGTTCTTGTATATTCTCAGGTCGACCATTCGTGAGGTGTGTGGTTAATTGAAACCCAACCGCCAAAGAACATCGGTATCCAGGATCTAGTATTCAAATCCGTATAAAAGTGAAGTACCTTTACTAAGATTTGAAACTTAGAACTCTCAACTTCGAAATCAGCTGATTTGCGATGACGATTTCACCACTAGACCAACCCGATGGGTTGACCGAGCCCAGCTGAGATGTAACAGCAAAGACAACCACAGGGAAGAAAGTCCCCTGATTTCTCCTCGCCAAATACCCATCATCCTTTCCATAACTTACAATTTTGTATCAGTTAGCACATGCTACTCCCTACGGAGAGGGGAGCGCATTGCTTCCTCCAAACACTAGGGCCCCCAGAAGGCGTATTCCTGTTAGGCCGAAAGGCGCTAGCACCGAAAGGACTTCAGGGGCCGGACTGAAGGGGAATCACGCCGGGAGAACGAATCTTTTGTGCCTAGTCCCCCACAATTATCCCCAGTCAATTATTTCTCATTGGTCCAAAGAACCGGAACGCAAATAACAATTCCGTCCATAAATAAAACACAAAATCTATAACCGCCACTAAATAAATAATTATAGACCCCCCCAGCTAACGAAACACAGCAGCTAGGGACATTCGTCCAGGTTCTGCGATTAGTACGGAGATACATAAATATCTCTATATCCTTGCGTTCCGTTCCGTTCCGAGAGCTTATTATTATGTCGCCAATCACCTCTAGAAGAAAAAGAAGAAAGAATAAGTTCCCTGGCCGGGCCGGCCAGGGAACTTATTCTTATATATAATGTTGTCTTATATATAATGTTAAACATTTATATATAATGTTGGAATCCGCCGGTCTCCCGGCGGATTCCAACATTCCCGCCGGAGCAGCAGGCCTTGAAGGCCTGCCGTGGGAACCGCTGGGCGCGGACGCTACCTTCCCGTCCCAGACTGCCGGGCTTCAACCACCCTGGTTGGCGTCCCGACCAACGGACCCATCAGCAGCAGCCGGCCCCGCATGGGATCATTCAGCCGGCGGAAAACGACAGACAAAGACCCAACACTGCAGGGTTCTAGGGATCACCACTGTCATGCTGTAATTGGGACCCAACCAAAAGTGCAAACTGCAATTCCCACATTGATTTTATACGCATAACTGCAACCACTGGAAAGCCATAGTGAAGTTAATGCTTTAACAATGCATAATTTTTAAATATTATGTGTACGCCTGTCAGAGCATGGTTTAGTATAAGGTCATAATCATTAGTTAAATTAATGTATTAATTGTAAATAATTAATGAGAAAGGAAAAAAACAGCTCTAACCTATCTTGTCATAAACTCAAATTCTTTATAAACTCTTAATCTACATATAGTTGTTAATTACAATAAAATGAAGGAAATGATGAATTGTGAATTATGATACAAGTGAAGTAATTTAAGAAAATGACCATCGGAGGTGAAAATTTCAGACAAATAAATAAAGTTAACATTATCACAGAGTTCTAGATGCTGATTTCAAACTGTTTATATAAATAATAAAAACTATGAATTGTTGATGAATACAAACAGAAAAACCAATCATTCACCATACTCTTGATTTCCTTAAAGTACCAGAAATGTAATAAAGTGTAATAATATGGAACAAATTAAATAATAACTTCAGGAAAAACATAAAAGTCTGCACACCAACAAATTCCCAAGAGATGAACCCTTTTTTCCACATAACTTGCGTTATGTAGCTGCCGCCTACTTCATAAAACCAAACGTTCACTATCTAATAAATAACGTAGATTCACAAGGATGAAAATCTACTTCTACCAAAATGAAGAGCAGACCCTGATTTCGATAGAAAGTTTCATTGACTAAAGAATATGATGAAGAAGGGTACACTCTATAAATACTACATTAATTAATAACAAGAACTGGTAGCTTCTTATAGAGTAAAATATTAACTTTATTACAACAGGCAAGCTATTTCTTCGTCTTAAATTAAGAGGAAAGTATAATTAAAAGAATTGAATGAACCTTAGATGGCAACAAAGAAGTAGAATTCACTTATCTTATGGTTGATATGAGATAATGTTCTTAAAGTTTTATTCCTGAGTATACATAATTTGACACTTTTAATGGTTTATAAAATAAAAAACTGTAGAAATATATTTTAAAATGAAAATATAAACAACCATTTCTGTAATGTCCTAGTCTGAGTAGTCAACATGCTAACTAAATCAGCTAGTTTCAATGATTCATATTATGGCTAGGTTAGTATTTTTTTTCTATTAATTACGAGGGTAAGTCAATTATTATCCGAAATTTAACTATATTTTTGTTTATGTTGGTATTACTGTTGTGTTGTGTGGATGAAGCATGTGTGGTTTAATTATTGTTATGACTGCAGGTTTGATCCTGCTAGGTTAGTTATATTATCGCTGCCTTACAGTTAACCATGGCTGCTCCGCTTACTGTCTGTACCAAAGAAGAGCAACATTCAGTGATCCATTTTTTGTGGTCGAAAGATGTATCAGGGGCTGAAATTCATCAAAGATTTTTGGTACAGTACAGGAACAGTGTGTCTACAAATGGATTGAAAAATTAAAAAACGATCACACAAGTGTTACGCACGATGAAGGAGCCGGACGACCATTTACCGCCACAAATGAGGAAAACATTGAGCGTGCATGTGACAAGGTTTTCTTAAACAGACGAGTAACTATTAATAAGGTGGCACATCGTCTGCAAATTAGTCACAGTTCTGCATACGAAATCATCCACAACAGACATGGGTTTCATAAAGTCTGTGCAACATGGGTCCCAAAACAACTCACACAGTTGCATAAACAAACGTGCTTGGACATCTGCCTGAAACATTTAGATCATTGTGGTAACGAATGGGACATCT
Organism: Lycorma delicatula; assembly: GCF_047948215.1. Classification (NCBI taxonomy): domain Eukaryota; kingdom Metazoa; phylum Arthropoda; class Insecta; order Hemiptera; family Fulgoridae; genus Lycorma; species Lycorma delicatula. The sequence continues at coordinate 343,532,135 of NC_134455.1, read as the reverse complement.
TCTTAGACAGAATCATCACTTGTGACGAAACATGGATCCATCATTACGAGCTGGAGAGCAGACAGCAGTGTATGGAATGGGAACATCCAAATTCGCCCTGCAAAAAAAAATTCAAGACCCAACCACCCGCAGGAAAACTGATGCTTATGATTTTTTGGGACTCAAGGCCCAGTACTGGAACAAAGGGGCACGACAGCAAACAATGCACATTACAATGAGATGCTTACTGCCAACCTGAAGCCTGCAATTAGAAGCAAACGCTGAGGACTGCTGTCGAAAGGTGTTGTTGTATTGTTGCACGACAATGTCCATCTACATACTGCTGCCCATACTGATGAAACACTCCAGAAACTCAACTTTGAAGTACTGGCTCATCCTCCATATAGTCTTGATCTTGTCCCTTCTGAATACCACTTGTTTGGTCCACTCAAAGAGGCATTACGGGGCCATCAATTTACCTCAGACAAACAGTGAAAGAAGCGGTGCATTCCTGGCTCGCAGCTCAACCGAAAAACTTCTTTTATGAGGGCATCAGGAAGCTTTTGTAACGATGGACCAAGTGCATTGAAATGCAAGGAGACTATGTTGAAAAATGATGTACATGTAAGTTTTCTAATTGTATTATAATAAAATTTATAACTACATAGTGGATAATAATTAACTTACCCTCGTATTTAATATTTTCATTACACTAAGCATGGATTGCAACCCTAGGTCATAATGGAAAATGAATACCACTCTGGTCACAGAATATAGTCATTTTTTTAATGGATTAATTCACCATAGAAGCTTTGAAAGACTGTACATGGGTATATGGAAAATGAATAAGATAATGAAAAATGTCATCCCTGACCGGGATTCAAACCTGGGGGACCACTGATTGGAAGGCCAACACACTACTACTTCGCCATTGAGGTCAGCAAAAAATTACAATTACATTTCTAACCAAAAAGATGACAAATTTGTATCTTAGTCAAAAATGAGCGTTCAAACTTGAAAACACCTACAGCTTAAACTACGTTAAAATTGTCCAAAATTCAATCAAGTATGTCCAAGTCAATTTGATTATTTACAAAACTCCAAGCGGAAAGTAAACAATTCTCTTAATCACTTAATATAAAATTTCACACCACTAATATTAATACTGATCACTATGAATAAATAAATCTATAATTTAATAAAACAACATTATTTATAAATTAAATTACAAATAAATTTATTATTAAGGACACATTTAGCTTTTCTTACAATAATTGCCAATAAAAACCAACTAACATTTCTCAATTCTTGCCAACTAATTGAAAACTGTTAATATATAGTGTCGGAAAAATAATGGTAAAGTTATAAACGATCTTAGTTTTGGAAAAAAGCATAAACAAGATCTAATAACAGCATGTGCACGTTGTTTTACAAGGTCAATAGCCATCATACAAAGCTCATTAGTGACCATGATTACCTGTTCTGAGGAAAATTCATGGCTCCTGTGGTTTGCTAAGTTTGGGTTGCTTACACTTGTTAAGCGTGAGCGTGAATATCATTGTGTATTCAATGAAGAACCACCGACAAGGAAATAGCATTCTCCGACAGGACAAACATTTTCTTAATGAGTAATGTGTAATGGGTTAATAGACTGACTCCATGGTCTTCAAATCTTACCCCTATGAATTTTAATTTGTGAAGTTATATAAAGAAGTTATATAAGGTTCTCTGTTCAAATAAGAAATTTGGACCACTTAAAAGTACGGATCGCTGAGCCGGTTTTGTCTATCGCATTACATGTTGTCTACAGTGTGTGGCAAGAGGCTGAATATTTTTATTATCTGTAGGCCAACTAAACTAAGGCGTATTGAAACCTACTGAAAATGTAAGACTGTTTGAGAGTTTCTCTTTCTTTTTACGCATCCTTCACGTGTCAATCATGATTAGTTCTAAAATCATGACTGCTTGAAGACCCACTATTATTTTACAGACACACTTTAATCGCTACTTCTGGTCACTATGCTAACTCATTCCATACAAAATGCAAATGTCATACTTAGAAAAAATTTATAAAAATAATTTTTATTTTAAAGATTTCTTTGAACCTGAAAGCATTACCTATGATGAAATCTCTATAATTATCTCACTATCTTTTTAATGCATACTCTTGGTAAACAAAACATGTATGGTGTGGAGTACACCTGCTTGTCTTTCAATGCGTAAGGTCTGTCAGATTCTGGCAGCAGTCACAATTTAGTATTGTTGGTACAGAAGTCGTTTCAGGTTCTGATTTAAATGTCTTAGATGATTAAAGTGGTTTCTGATTAAGTTAGTTTATAGCCAACAAGTTCTGATTAAGAAACAAAATCAGAACAAAGATGATTCTGATTTGAACAAAGATGATCAGAATCAAGATGATTTTCAGACGAAAAAAAACCAAAAAAACTTTTCAAAGAGGTAATGAATAAAGAACTAAACGATTAAATGTGAAAAAATAAAAATAATCTAATGTTTAACTAAAATATAAAGATGCTAGATTTGTCTTTTCAAAACATTCAGCTTACTGGAAAATTTAATGGTACAAAATTAAATAGTACCTTCACAATTAGGTTCAGTGTATGGTGCAGAGCCTTCTGTGTGCATATGACATACTGTAACATCTTTTAATTTCTTCTCCAGGCCGTGCTTTGTCATAGCTTTCACCAAAGCAACAGGTGTTGATGCTGCTCCACCGATGAATACTGTATCTCCTGCAAAATAAAATAAATCACATAATTTACTGATATATTAATAACATTTTAAATTAAACTCATAAAATCAATCAATAAACTGAAATGCCCATTTGGAATAAAATAAATTATCTATTTGGGACAACAACATCAAACTGAAAACTAAGTATTATTTCAGTCATGCATTTTGTCATGTTACTGTTGATCAGCTTTTTAATAATAACAATGTATATATGAAGAGTACGGGGAGCAGAAAAGTCAGTCACAAAAACATTTTTTATGGGAAATCGAAAACAACTTTAAATACAAATTTGAGAAAAATTGAACGAAAAGCTGGAATGAAAAAATTTTTCATTCATTCACTTGTAGCAAGATGGATGAATGAATGATGGACTGAATCTAGCATTCTGAGAGTGGTGAACCGAGCCGTAATCCAAGCAGGAATGGACTAAAGCTCTATAGAAGCGCAACATGCATACTCATTCAGCTCCCCATCGAGTATTTATAAAACTCTCAGCATGTTCAAAATTTTTAAATATTTTACCTTCATTACTTTAAATATATTACCCACATTAGTCAATGGTCAAACCACATCTCTAAAAATCTAACCCGTGTGCATGCTTCAACTGGTTCACCATGTAAAAACACTTGAGAGTCACAGTATCTCCCTCAAGCCTGAAAAGCAAATGCATTTTGTTTCCTCTGGAAAAATGTGAATCCATTCATTTTACACCATGATTCTAAACAGGTTATAGTATTTTGGAACAGCCTCTCACTAGTAGCTAAAGTTCTAGATGTTATGTAAATTGAGAAATCATAAACAAATAAATAATAAGTAAAGGGTTTTCACATGCAGTTTGTTATACTAATTGTGGCTACAACACTTAGGACACTTCCCTGTGGTATTCGTTTCTAGGGTGAAACTTTTGGACAACGTCGTTCCACTCAAACACAAAAGACTAACTGTTAACAAAACTCTTGATAAATGCAAGGAGATTTCCTTTTACCTCATTCATGCAGTTTGTTTCAGAAAGATATGTAACCAGGCATTGGCAAAGTAGGAAGACGTTTTGCATAACAGATACCAGGGTTACTACATGATCAATAGTTGATCTACCTTGGCAAAAACTGTGCATTGTTCAGGAGCAATTGGGGTTTCTCTCAAGGTACCACACAACACGATGGTTTACCATACGTTCCATCAACTTACACATGGTACGGTCAAGGATATAGGACAATACTAGAAGGGCATGGATTTATCTACACCAGGTTTCTGTACGGCGATGGCCAATGCTTCTGACCAGGAATCTTGAAACACCTGGTCAGAGAATATTTTACTGTAAATAGGCTAAAGATGTCATAATGCACTATCAGAAGGTGAGATAACATACTAAACATGAAATTAAAATTTCCAGGGGATGTGTCACTGGAATTTATCAATGCATACCTCATACATTCATCAAAAATATAGTTCGGTCAAAGGAATGTTTAATTCATTTTGCGAATCTCCAACAACAAAAGGCACATTTTCTACTTGCCACTTATAAACACAGGACAGTAAGATGATGTTAGTGAAACTGACCTAAAAGAGTAGCCAAATGTGTTAGCAATATCACTTAGCACGATAACGAGGACGCCATGGCTTTCTAGTCCCAATTGGCGGTGGAGAATGTCCTCATCAACAGATGGCTCGTACCTTTCTCCAAACAACCAATGATGGAGTTGTCCAAGAAATGGTATTAACTTAGTTTAGCCCTGAATTTCCACTTAGCATATCTTGGACCCAGAGGGAAGATGCCTGCCGTGTGATGAATCTGACCGTCACGCCACCCCCCTCCAAACCTAGCCCTTACGAACTTTACCGGAGGTCATTTTCAAATGCCTGATGACATATTCCAGCCTGGCCACTGTAAAAAAAGTCACTGATGCGAATGCCATGAGTGAAATTCCTATCAGTGTACCACACCTAACCCAAATCCAAGCAACAATGATCTTTATAGGTCCTAAATCAGACCATCCGATTAAGCTAACCTACAATCCCAACCAATCGAGGGTGAGCCCAACATGCAAAACAGGCTGTAGCTATTTTGAAAACTGAGAACAAGAAAACCAATAAACAACAAATATAAAATTGTAAACTAAATGAAACATCAACAAAATGCAAAACACCTAACTCAAACAATAACACAGAAAAACCAGGCCAAAGATAATCAGCAAAATAAACAAACTTGAAACAAACCTAAAACTAATAAAAATAAAACAAACCTAACAAGACGCTAAAGAAAACACACACACTCTAAACGCCAATCCAAAACAAAAACCTATTAAACACATGATGGGGCATGCCATGTCAAATCAACAAGCCACACAACTTGACCATCATCAATTTCAACAAAATTCATAGGATTGATCCTAACTATAAAAAGAAAAAATTGTTCACTTTATTATAAAGTGCAAAAAATTTTTTTTTCATTTTTTCAGTCATTCAGTTTTTTGTGTAGAACCCCGCAAAAAAGTAAAAAATTGCAAAAAGCAAGGTTCAGATGATTACAAAAAATTTCCTCAGCTATTGGAATGGAGCAAGGTTCAGGCGATATTACAAAAGGTTTCCTCAGCTCCTATAAGAGCTAGAGAGCTCAATTTGGTGTGGAATGGGCTTTCATGTGAATTATCACTTGGCAAGATTTTGTGACATTAATAGTTCCAAGGTAAAAAAAAGATTTATTTAACCTTGAATATATCCAAAAGCGTATTTTTTTTAAATTTGAAAAAAAAAATTACTTCTTGTGTTATACATGTGGTAAATACATTTCATAATGGGATTGCTATGTGATTATGGTGAAATAAAATAATGAACTTGTACATACTCACCACTTAACTATCATAAATCACTTAACTATCATAAAATATCATATAACTTCCAAAGATATTTACATAAGATATTTTTACACAGTGTACACTTTCTTTTTACAACTTCTGGTTAGCATTGTACATTTCTTGCTTTGAGAGGTTATAAACTCGTGCTGTTTGATTTACCCTGGAACCTACTTTTGAAATAGTATCACTCCTATGTACATTAAGAACATCCTCAAAGTCTGGGTAGTGGAAGGAAGGTGAAGGTCCATGTGAATATAAGTACGTCATCTTCATTGTTTTATTTCCTTCATTTGAGTCTAGAATACCCCAACCACCAGTGTCCAACATATCGGCAGATCAAGAATCCAACCATTTCTGTGAATTCAACATCATGCACAATATTTGCTGTGCTTGCTACTGCTGAGTTAGAAAATGAAAATACCCTCACTTGCACCTGATTCTTGTTCAGTGGAACAGAAGAGTGGAGTTTCTGAGTACCTGGTATAGTGCTTGCTGTCATTGTCCTACTCTTCAAAACCTCTTCTCCTTTATGCTTTCAATTGTACTGTAATGGAAATTTATTGACTCAATGCATCCATTTGCCCAGTCATTCAACTGTCGTAGAGTCACGATCAGAGGAGAGAGGAATAGCATCTTGTTCAGAATCTGAATCCATGTTCAATATTTTTCTTTTGAACACTATTGCTGCTTTCTTAAGCTTTCCTGAGGGTATTTTCTCTCGCATAGTAATTTTTTCTGAATAAGCAATTCATTTAAAACAAACTTTTGTTCACAGCATTTATAGCTTCTTTTTCTGGGAAACCCAAAGGATCATTTGCCATGAGAGGATGATGAACTGTTTAAATTCTACATCAGAAGTAGATTCTTCAGCATTATTTTTAGCAGATGCTTCTAACCATTTGTGGCAAGTATCACAAATTTTGTAACTTTCTTGAAAAGTAAATGTTTACACCAAGTTCTTGCTTACACTTCTCAGGTTTTTCTTACAGCAATTACGACTAGACTTTTCAAATGGATTGCAACAGTACATTTTACTTGAAGCTGTAGAAGTTGATGGTTCCATACTGGTTACTGTATTCTGGTCCAAGGCTGTGTGAATTAGTCATAAAACTCCAAACTTGTAGAGAAAGGCAAGCTCAGTTAAGAAAGAGCGACTGAAAAATCTGAAAAAATGTATTTTTTTGCATCACTTTAGAGATATGATCAACACTCTTGGGGAGTACACCACTGAACCTTCTGTTCCAAAAGATGATCCACACTGAATATTACTTTACTTGTCTCAACAGGATGAAACATGTACACATTCTTTTGGTGGCACTAGGAGTGCATGACATGCTACTCTTCTGCTTCATCAAATGACCCACTCTGAAAGGCTGGAAGGTGAGCGTTTTCACTGATTAAATCTCCATTAGCAATTGCCTCATGGGGGGTTCAATTGGAATAATCTGCTGTACCTAATTATCATAAAATTTGTTTTATGATAATTAGGTACAGCACAATTGCATCCAATTGCAATTCCATTATGAAATGTTTACCACATATACAACACATTAGGAAGCAAAAATCTTTTTTTTTTCAATTTAAAAAAAATACACTTTTAGTTATATTCAAGGTCAAATAATGCTTTTGGTGGTCTTGAACTATTTATATAACAAAAACCTAACAAATGACATAACATATGAAAGCCTATTTCAAGAGTTTCAAAGTTACACCAAAATGAGCTCTCTAGGAGCTGAGAAATTTATTCTTTTGTAATTACTCAAACCTTGCTTTTTGCAATCTTTATACTTTTTTAAGGGATCATACACAAAAAAAATAAGTGGCTGAAAAATCTGAAAAAAAATATTTTTTGCATCACACTTCATGGGTAGAGCCCCAAGCCTGTAAATTTTATTTGAATTACTGGACATGAATCTGAGAAGTGCATTTATTTTCGTTAATTTGATGTGGGATGACCCAAACATAAAACAAACAATATATAAAACATCAAGCAAAAATAAAACATCATACTAACATAAACCAAAACTAAGCCAATAATAACACAATGAAACAAACCTAAAACTAACCAACATAAAAAAACTTATCAAAAACACATAAGAAGATCAACTCCCATTTCTCAGATCTGTTTAAACTTAACAAAATTAAACACTACATCTAAACATATAATACTGTACCAAACTGAACATTAACAATAAACCACAACAATAAAGAGAATATGTAACTAAAACCAAACAAATCTAACAAAAATAAAAGCAAAACCAAAGATATCAAAGCCTAAAACTAATAAAATAAATCAACATACATAAAAAAATAAAACAAAAAAAAACAAAAAAAAAACCAAACGCTAATGTCACACTGGAACAATAAAAAAAAAGAGAAGAACAATAAACCAAAGCAGAAAACTCTAACAAAAGCAAAATACAACACACTTACCCTATAATACCGCCAAATTTCGATCCTACTACTTAAAAGGTCCCATGCATGCTTGTATATGGGATAATCTTCTGATTTACAATCGAGATTGGCTGGCTTTCAAGCACGGAGACAGTTTGTGCAGGTAGGAGGTGCTCCTTTCCTTTTTAACCTGACAGTCTTTAACATAATGTCTCTCTTTGCCATGGTGGGAACAAAGCTCTTTTTCTTTACACAATTTTATCAAATGGCCTAATACCAGACACTGAAAACATCTGCTAACATTTAAGTAATCCTTTGTTTTACATGACTGGTAATCAATAAACGACCTACCTTTTCCAAAACATTGTACGCGAAAGCTTGTCGCACTGAACTACATGAACTATATAATGAACAACATTGCTGTCACTATGTCTTGCATGAAACACCACTTTGAACAAAGTGGCAAAGTCCTCCACTGAATAATCCCTGTTTTGTAACTTACCGCATCCATGAACCCTTCTTCTCCAATGTCCTGCAAGACATCATATACTATCATCCTTGGCTGCAGGGTTTTTGTAGAAACAGTAATGATTGGATATTTGTTTATAGCCTCACTGCTTCTTATTCCATGCTCCGTCTCAATGTCATTGGCCACAATCCTTACACCCTTCACGTTATCCCGCACACTGACAATTCTTAAGCCCTTCCTCTAGCCTCCAGATTTTTCATCACCTCACCCTTAAAGCATGAGGCAGCAACTCCTCAAGTTTATCAATAAGCATAACCTTTGCTTTCAAGACTTTCACAAGGTCAGGAGCTAGTCTTTTAGCAATGAAATCGGACCGCTGTCGCTCACCCATATTCCCCCTGAAGCCTTCAAATATATCCTTCTTTTCTCTAAAATATTTTGAGTACCACGAACTCTTCAACTTCGACACAGAAGCTCATTCATTTCAATCAATTCAGTAATGACATCACTTGAGACAACATCAGAAGATGTAAGTCGCGCCTCTACCTACTTCAGTGCCACTGCCTTTGCCTTGTTTGCCTTCAACGGTGGTAGGATCTGCTTGGTTTGACTAGTTGCAGAACCAAACAGCTCCTCCATTAACTCTGCTTTTAAACCAAAATCCGATAGGCCCCAAGCTGCTTTATCTTCTCTCTCTCTTTATCTCTCTTTCTTTAGCTTCTCTCTCCTTCTGATGCATCTTGCGTTCCATTCTTCTGCACTTTCTGTTGTGCTCAGCTTGCTCTTCAGATTCATGCATTTTTTATGTTTTCTCCACTTGCACTGTCTTTCTCCAGATAGGGAAATGTGATCCTTCCTCTGACTTGGGTTCACTACTCATACTAAGGTAACAAATAAAACACTAACAAGCTGAATGTCCAAATAGTAAACAATGATGTCAGAATTTGGAGGGTTTGTATGCACTGGTATCCACATGGCTAACACTATTTCCTTTAGGAAAACCACCACACTTTCTTGTCTTCTGCCCATAGTTTGATAATCGCATCTTTCGCAGACATATCCGCGAAAGGACACATCATCCTGGGGATGGAGGTGTATCCTGCAGAAACACTATTAAAGGATTTTTTCCTTTAGGAGGATTTTAATATCCTCACAGGTAGGGATTTAATATCCTCTGTATAAGCAGATCAAATTACAAATATTGATATACAGGGAAAGAATGATCAATGGAAATTGATCATAGCCCATATTTCATCGAAAAGAATGATCAAGGTTACAATACTTGGTCATTGCACCCTTGATCATTCATGACTGATATAGTCATGTTAATTTGAGGTTAGAAGTTGTTTCTAGTGAGAGAGATTGCCATTTCCTAATTGCAATTACAATTAGTGTTATTGTAGCATTTTTTAGTTATAATTAGTTATTATTTTAGAGTAAAAATGTCCAGTCAGTATGAAAGTGAGTTACAAACATACAACACAAAGAAAAGGAAAAAGACAGGATGAATTTCAGATGCAAGTCTGAACAGACTTGCAAGAAAATCAGACATCAATCTCATATTAATGGAGTAGACTGTCAGTGCGAAAGGTGATGAATGTCTTAAAGTAGTTATCAGAAATAAGAAATAATTTAATAGGCAATTTTAATTTAATGCCCTCTTACAATGATCAGAATGGTTACCTGAAAGGGCTTATATCTATTAGAAATGTTACTTGTTGCAGACAGAGAAATGATGAGAGTTTTGCCAATCCTAATGATTGTTCCTATATTACAAAAACCCGTGTTCAAAGAGAAGGCTCTACAGTAGAAACACCAGTTTGTTATAAAGCATTTATTTCAATACATGGCATAACAAATAGGTGGACAGTCACTTTGAAAAAGGCATTAGCAACTCATAGTGTAGCTCCTTCTAATTACGGAGGTAAACATGCAAATCATCATCACAAGTTGACTGGAATAGTTATAGTAATCTGCGATCATATTAAATCTTTCAAAAGCCATAAGGCTCATTATAGTTTCAAAGACAGTTCAAAAACATACTTAACTGAACATTTATATATTAAGAAAATGCATAATCAATATTTACAATCTTATCCTGGATAACAATGTTTCATATGACGAGACTTACAGGGAGATATTTAATTTCAAATTTATGGTAAGTTTTGGCTACCATCAGACCAATACTTGTGATGAGTGATGAGTTTAAAGCTAACATTAAACAAATTGAAACTGGAATAAATCTAATAGGTGAAAATTCAGAAAATTAAATTCTTTAAATAATGAAAGAAACGTTTTAGAGACTGAAAACATGTTGCACAAAAGAAGAAAGATAATCGCAGAAAATCTCCAGAAAGCAGCTGCATAGGCATGGGCTTACAAAAAAATTTTCCCTTAACTAACATAACCAGTAATGTTTACTATTAAGCATCAGTCGTAATTTTTCTTGTTTAATGTTAATGAACTATGTTCTGGTCGATCTCTATTTTATACATTTAAATAAACTGTTGCTAAGAAGGGATAATAGGATGTAGTTTCAATGCTTTATCCCTATTTAACAAAGATAATGAAAAGGGAAATACGCAACTTGCAGATATTGTACGACTCATGTTCTACTTATCCTCTTTTCAGTGAAAAACCTGTTTTAAAAAGAACTGCTGATTTTTTTTTTTTTTTTTGTCTTCAGTCATTTGACTGGTTTGATGCAGCTCTCCAAAATTCCCTATCTAGTGCTAGTCGTTTCATTTCAGTAATTTCAGTATATCCTCTACATCCTACATCCCTAACAATTTGTTTTACATATTCCAAACGTGGCCTGCCTACACAATTTTTCCCTTCTACCTGTCCTTCCAAAATTAAAGCGACTATTCCAGAATGCCTTAGTATGTGGCCTATAAGTCTGTCTCTTCTTTTAACTATATTTTTCTAAATGCTTCTTTCTTCATCTATTTGCCGCAATACCTCCTCATTTGTCACTTTATCCACCCATCTCATTTTTAACATTCTCCTATAGCACCACATTTCAAAAGCTTCTAACCTTTTCTTCTCAGATACTCTGATTGTCCAAGTTTCACTTCCATATAAAGCGACACTCCAAACATACACTTTCAAAAATCTTTTCCTGACATTTAAATTAATTTTTGATGTAAACAACTTATATTTCTTACTGAAGGCTCGTTTAGCTTGTGCTATTCGGCATTTTATATCGCTCCTGCTTCATCCATCTTTAGTAATTCTACTTCCCAAATAAAAAAATTGCTGATAAATTTGTTAAATTCTCTGACAATGACTGTGAACCTGCGATGCTTTATTCAAGTCCTTCATCAATTAAGAATGCAAAGTTTAAGGACCTGAATTTTCTAAAGCACTTCTGTGGTCCTGATGCTCAAGTATTTATCAGAATATCCAGGCTTCTACTGCCGTCCCCGACGGGGAGTCTTATTCTTTATGACTTTAGGGGTTGGCGGCCCCACGCCCTAGCCTCTGCAGCTCTTCTTCCCACTTTACACGCAGCTGCAGAGCACTTTACACTATAAATGTACACTACACCAAGAACACAATACAAATACCCTTACACAACAACATCAGTGTTGCATCACCTTACGAAAGGCAACCATAACCCAAGGTGGAAACTATCATGCTGACAGGTGGATGGCTCAATGTAGTGTCCCATACGACATCCACTGGGCACCTGGGCAAACCCAGTTGTATTTAGTTCTAGCTCCAGCAGACGTGCACTCTGGAATGGTCTGTTATATCGCTGGTACTCGTGGGAACCATAAGACAGTCCCTAATAAAACTTTTTCGGTGCTAGTTGGTCCACTTGAAAAAATCAACAAAAATGGAGGTTTTAAATGACTTTGACCGACTTTGTCAGCCGAAGATGTGTCAAGCGACAAAGTGACAGCATAAGTTATCTAATGTAAGATAGTGAAATGCAAGGAAGAGGAAAATTTTTCTCTAAGTTTTCCACTTTTGTAATAAATAGATTCATAGTAACAGCTTGTGGTTCACCGAAATCAATAAAAATGCTTAGGAATAGAGCACCCCCTTCATTGAGGCGAATGAGGCACAGAGCGGAAACTCATAGCCCTTAGGAACACAGGGAAAGAGACAGTGATACGAGCTACTCGCTTCATAATGTGGCTATGAAGATAATTTTAACGTGACTTCAGATCACATGGTTATTATTCCCATTAGTGACAACAATGTTATTTCTGTTGCCCACAAAGCAAAATTTCTGGGTGTTTTATTAGATGATAAGTTCTCGTGGGTTGATCAAACTGATCTCATATGTAATAAAATCACGCCACACATAGTGTTTTGCTCTGAATCGCCGTAATAAAACGTTAAGCTAGTCATCATTATTGAATATATTACACCTATATGTAGTCTCTTATACATAAGGAAACTTATCTCTTGATAGATTTAAACATACAAAAATGGGCTGTCAGATCATTATGTGATGACCCCATAAGTATGAATTGTGTAGACCTATATTTAGAAAATTAAACATGTTAATTTATTCTTGTGTCTACATTTGTAAATGTGCAATCTTTTCTAAAAAGAATGGTCGCTTCTTAAAAAAACAACAACTTCCGCCTTTACCAAACCAGATAATGGAACTATTTTCGTTTAATTCAACTTAATATTTCAGCTTACGAGAACGCTACCGTTGCGATTTTTAATAAATTGCCGAACCAGTTGAAAAATTGTCCCACCAATTTATTTAAAATACAATTAAAAACTTTATTTTACAGGAACAATAATATTTTGTGAATGAATTTTTAAATAATACTAATTAAAAGTATCTGAGAAGAAAAGATTAGAAGCTTTTGAAATGTGGTGCTGTAGGAGAATGTTAAAAATCAGATGGGTGGATAAAGTGACAAATGAAGAGGTATTGCGGTAAACAGATGAAGAAAGAAGCATTTGGAAAAATATAGCTAAACAAAGAGACAGACTTATAGGCCACATATTAAGGCATCCTGGAATAGTCACTTTAATATTAGGACAGGTAGAAGGAAAAGATTGTGTAGGCTGACCACGTTTGGAATATGTAAAACAAATTGTTAGGGATGGAGGATGTAGGGGATATACCAAAATGAAACGACTAGCACTAGATACGGAATCTTGGAGAGCTGCATCAAACCAGACAAATGACTGAAGACAAAAAAAATAAATAAATATTTTATGTTAATAACTAACATTTTAGCAATTTTGTAACTGTCTACTTTATTAAAGAATTGGAGGATTGTATCTCCTCCAGAAATGAAACGACTAGCACTAGATAGGGAATCTTGGAGAGCTGCATCAAACCAGTCAAATGACTGAAGACAAAAAAAAAAACTAATTAAAAACAAAATAAAAAAGCTCGCTTTATTATCGCATTGAACGTATACTTAAATATGTGCTCAAAATAATTTTCATTAGCGGTTTCTGAACTGTCAACGATTTCGCAGCAATTTTATACATTTAATTTATACACCGTAACATTGTTTCTAGTGTTTGAATTTAGATTATTGATATGGACTTTATACACAAGTACTTTTTATCTTATTAGTTTTTTTATTTGTAATTTATCTTGATCTACATATTCTACATGATCTATATATTTTTATGTACAATCACAAAAAAAAATTACTTATTTATTGAAAAAAAGTCATATATACACACAGCAGGGTTAATTATTTTAAGATTAAACGTCAGAGCAGGCTTAAGTAAAAAAAAACTTGACTGTCCTTTTTACAGACTCTGTAATAGTTACTAACCACGTTTAATTACTGCAACATTTCAATCCATACCAGATATGACGCCATTACTTTAAAACAAATGACATTTTCAATTTACAACTTCTTGTAGTACTAGATACTTTTAATTACTGTATATATTTTCATAATCAATTTACATAAACACTTTTTTTATTTAAAAAATAATAACCCCACCTTGATAAGTAACTAATAATCAAGAAATAAATACTAATAAACTAGTGGAATGCTCATATTTTTTGTGCGTTTCACATAGATGTAAATTCGAATTAAACCAGAAAGTCACAAACAACTTCTTTCTTAAGTTTTTGAAGAGGAATTTAGTAATGAAATGTAGCGGGTTACCAGAAAAATGTCTAGGGAATAAAATAAAACCTCCCTCAACTTATTTCCGTTGCTATGAAGCAACTTACTTTCAATTTATTAGCAAAGATATAACCCGATTAAGCAAATCAATAAAATGTTGTCTCTACCTGGATTTTCATAAAATGAAGTACAACATAAAATATTAACTCCCCAACTTCGGAAAAAAGCGTTAGGTATTTCTCACACTGAAATTCTCAGGAATCAATACGGACCTGGTATTAACAGAATAATTTTTCATGTTACTTACAACCGTCATTAATAATTCTATACATTACTAGTTTTCGAGAGAATTCGAATTGATTATTGATAATAATCCAACAAGACTTTCCTTTTATCAAAAAATAATTACAAAATTTAGTTGAATCCTGAAAATGGCCCTACACTTTTTCTCTAAAGATTACACTCTTAATTTTCGTTAACTCCCCATAGCAATTTAACCGATGCCTTGAAATACCCCCCTGAAGGAAACATTAACACAAACAATCGAATCTTCTATTCTGCTAATCGGGTGATTTTTTTCAAATCTTAGCAAACGTAACTTTTTCTGCAGAGAATCATTTAAACATTTTTAACCTCTACTTATGAGAGTTCTATGTCAGGAGCTGACACACCGCTCCTATTACAATCATAATTAACCGATAGACTGAAATAACAAACGATAAAAGTGAAACCAAATTCCTTTTGTTTTAACAGGAGTAATGAAAAACAACTCTGGTAAATGAATATAACAAAGGCTTTTAATGCAAATAAGCCTATAATAATACTGAAAGCACCGGCATTAACGTTTATTCGCTTTCCAGAACACCAATATTTGAACGAAGAAGAGTGAAGTTTTGTGGCACCGTCTCGTCTGGTACCAGTAATGCGAGCGGTATTCTGCAGTAATTTAATTCAATTTATCGACAAACTACAACAGGAAACTCTTAATAATCCACCTTCCACACTTCTCCATCGCTCCACAAAAATCAGTATGGACAAGAAACATTAAAACGAATCAAACAAGTTGTAGTACCTAGCCAACAAAGAATATTTACTCCCACTGAATTCTATTATTACGTTTTGGTTTCAATTCCTAAAATGCCTTCTAATATTTCCTTAGTTTTCTAAATTACACTTCTGACGTAAAATTATTGCGTAGTGTTATTAAATTAACAAGACTATTTTTTAAATTAATAGAAAATGATAAATTAACAAACTAAAAACTACAACTAAATTATAAAAAAATGTTTGTAAGATTTAGATTAATTATGTATTACAAAATGTGTGCATATGCGTCTTATTAATACCGTAATCCATGTGGAACTGGTCAAAGTCTTCGGCTGAGGCGCGTTCATTAAATGAAGTTTGCAAACACCCGAGTTTCGTGAGGACCAAACTTCATCGAGTATAACCGGAAATCGGTATAATGCATCTTAAATTAATTAAAAGATTTTTTTTAAATTATAACTCTGTTAAAATTTTACTTATTTACATATACTACGTGTTTAAAATGTCACCTAATCTTTTATTTAAACAACTGATATTCCAGTCCGCGAGGTCAACTTAGATAAGAGTTATTCAAACTGTTTATTCGAAAAAAATATGTTTTAAATTACGTTACTAAAATAGTATCACTAATTTATGTATAACAACAAATCGTATTTCAACTATTTCTGGGAAACGTAGCACTTCAGAACAGCAAAAATTGATATAAGTTAAAGAATAGAGGCTTTCGAGATGCAAATCCTATTTAGTACAAACTCAGGAAGAGTCAAGACAAAACAATAACATGTGAAGTTTATGGCAAAAACTTATTAAAAGAACAGCTAGGATGGCGGTCACAAATAGAACATTAGGTAATAGAAGATTGTAAACAGGATAAAAACTGTAACGGAAGAGAAAAACTAAGAGTATACGTAGCAGATAATTCAGGATGCATAGTGTAATATTATAATTATTTATTTTAAGTTTAGCCCTTCTAAAAAAAACTCGCACTATACAATTTTTATTGTAACATTTTTCCAATCAAAATTTTGAATTTTCCGAATAAGTTTAATCTAATTATAGCATTATACCTTAAACCATAACATAATTAAATGACAGACGCAGTTTTAAATTAAAAAAGTACATTTGAAAAAACAAATTCGATCAAAGCCTGATTCTTGTTTTACTATAGACTCAACAAAGAACTATCGTACAAAAACCAAACTGGAATCTGTATTTTCAAACTTATTTTAATATATAATTTTATTAAAGTCTATCGTAAATTTATATTTCGTAGTAATAATATAACTGTATTTTCATATTTATTTTAACATATTATTTTATTAAAGTCTGTCGTAGATTTATACTCCGTAATAATAATATATAACTGCAGATGAATAAAATTTTAAAAACGTCAGCAAAAATTAAAAATTTCTTTACCTATCAGAAAAGTTATTTTAATAAAAAGCTATAATTAGAATGTTTGTATCCTATACATGCGGAAACCTTGAAACAGCTTCGACAACAAGCTGTGTAATTTATCTACATTATTCACAAGTACTACTCAAGGTGGCAAACGTAACCTCTACTAGTCAGACAACAAGAAAAGCTTTGTAACATCAATTTCATATTCAAATACTTTTTATAAATTCACACAAAAAGTAAAATAAAAATAAAGAAACATTTTATTTGGAAATATTTCCTTAATAAATGAATTAAATTTTCTTCAAAAGAGAAATTAAAATAAAATTAAAAAATATCACAGATTTTGCCAGTTCAGTTAAAGTTGTTAAATATCCTCCACAATATTATGTAAGGCTGTGTTGTTCCTGTTTAATTAACGTAACAAATCTTTCCACACGTACCAACAAGTACTTGTAACACCATTCTGTTTATTAGATTAGATTAGTTTTTCACAACGGATAGCAAATGAAAAGTTACATATGTAAACAGAAGTAATTTTTATATATGGATCAGAATAACGTTTTTTTTTTTTTGTAAACCAAGTAAAACAAGTGATGTGATACGTTAATTTTCATAAACTGGCAAAATAGCCAGCCAAGATCGTTGTAGATAAGTCACAGCCATACCAGATAAGTTACTAGAACGTAAGGTCTATAAAGGCTAAAGGCGATTGCAAAAAATATTAATTACTGTTAATAGATTTCCTGAAATAGCCTTTGTTACAATTCGTTGAGCAGACATATGTTTTCAATCCGCTGAAGTAGTTTAACGCTAATATGTTTATTCGCGGAAGTAGGCTATAATTACTTTTTGTTAAAGTAATTATACAGCCTTTATTTTTAATTAGTACTTCGTTGGCAGATAAAAACAGATTTAAAAATATATTAAACACCTGGGCCGTTGTTTTCCGAAGGTCAGAAATAGGTAAGCAGCTAATATTTTAAATGCTAATGTTTAGATTTCATTTTATAGCTTCCGTTATACTAATAGGACTGCTGATATTGAAACCACAATAAGTTTGAAGGGGAACTGCCGTAGAAGAAAGAAAGAACAACGGAGAAGTGGTGCGGAAGGGGCAACATAAAACCAAACCCATAATGAAACCGCTACCCAACAGCATGAAATTATTTATGAAAGACTCTCACACAACTAGCGCGACTAGTGAATGTATATGTTACTACTGATTATTGATGCCCGTTTGTCAAGTTTTTTGTCAGTGCAGCACACGTTTTGTTACAGTGCAGTATTGTGAGTACAGTTATGTTTGTGTAAGATGCATTATTCAATCCAGGAGACGATAGCTGTAGTTGATGCATATATTCGTTCTGGATCGTTTGAAGAATCACGTCAAGTATTTGTAGAAAAATTTCCGAATGTATGTATCCCAGCGAAGAGTAGCATACACGACTTATTAAAAAATGGCGCACACAGGCTACAAGCCATTGCTGATATTGAAAGGAGAATTACTGCCAGTTCAAAAAAAATTACTACGCAAGTTATCCCAACCATCTGGTGTTACATATGTCGTAAAATTCTTCATTAATTAAATTTGAAACCATACCGCGTTACAACTGTACAACAAGTGATGAGACTGACAAACCGAAACGACTCGATTATTGTAATAGCTGCTGGCTTCTCAAAAACATTGTTGATGGGCAGATAGACTCTCTCCATGTCGAATTTCATGTCAGACGAGGCATGGTTTCATTGATCCGGCAATGTTAATTCGCAGAACATCAGGTATTGGATGACGAAGAATCCTCAAGAAACATTCGAGCGTCCACTTCACGATGAGAAGATTGGTGTTTGGTGTGTCGTTTTCAGTAATCATATAGTGTGATCAATATTTTTTGATTGGACTGTCAATACTTTACCTCACAATTTTCGAAGAATTCTACGCGCAATTAACCGATAATGAAAAAGAAGCTTCTTCCAACAAGACGGAGCAACGTGTCACACATCAAACGTTTCACTGAATCGCGATCATGCAGCTTTCATAAATGAACCAGCTGTTAGCAAAGGAGTGTGGCCTCCTCGTTCCCCAGAGTTGTCTACTTTTTATATTTTCCTTTGGGGCTACTTAAAGGAGAGAGTTTATGCATCTAATCCCCATAATATTGATGAACAGAAGGTGAACAACGATGAGTTGATTTCAACGAGAAATCAACGCAATTGACAAAAAACGTTTTGCGTCAGACGACTCTTAATATGATCAGTCGAGCATAAAAGTGCATCGATACCCAGGGTAGTCATTTTGAACATCTTTTGTAATAATAAGGTTTAAATGCAACATTTAAATTACGTTTTACGGTTTTCTTATTTAATTTATCCATATTCATAAAATTTCATTCCAACATACCTACCGATTCTGCAGCGGTTATGTTATGGGTCGGTTTTATTTTGCTCACCCAGTACTATACTACATACAAACACTGATCTGAACTGTTTATTTACCAAATCAAATCATAATGTTTCAATTCCTGATAACTATCATCGCTATATCGTCAACTCTAATATTTAAATCACAATCATCACTTAAATACAATTACGTTAATAACGACAATTACAATGCCATTACTACTTAAAGGTTACCGAGATAAATAAGATGTTTCTCATAAAATTAAAAACATTAAACACGACTTCTCTTCTTTGGCTGTGAATAAGTTTACGCCCCCCAATGTTTTTTTTTTTTGAATACTCCACTAATTTCCCTTTCCATGATAATAGAGTAAAATATGACGCCGATAATTTTCGTAAACAAAACACAACACGATGCTTTCACAAAACTGCTGCCCTCCGTGGCGTCAGTGGTAGCTTCTAGGCCTTTCATCCGGAGGTCCTGGGTTCGAATCCCGGTCGGGCATGGAATTTTTCACACGCTACAAAAATTTCATATCCCACGCACAAGCGTCAATCTTATGTGGCGAAAACACACTCACACAGGCACAGTAACAAACACAATACACAGCGAAGAAGCAACTGAACGAATTCTTACTCCCACCGCCGAAAATGTGTTGTTTCTAAGGAAACACCAACACGCCCTACGAGAGTTGAATAAAACGTAATCATTTACGGGTAATTTTGATTTTCACGGCTATATGTAAGTTTCCAGGACTTAAGAAAGTATTTCTGAAATCCAATGATTAAATTTATGTCGTTCAAAGAATTGTTATTAATCATCCGGTATGAGATATATAAAATACATGAATGTTATTTATTTTTAGCGAGTATTTAAAAGAAACAAGAGGGTAACCTCACAACAAAATGCAATTAATTAAACCTCTAAAGGATGCTTTAATAAATCTGCAAATACAATTTGTCGAATTTCCACCTCGACTCGTTTTTTTAGATATGTAAGTTGACGATTTAAAAAAAAATGAAAACCTATAACTTTTTTTAGTCCTTTGCTGTGGAAAATTGAACTAGCTGTAAATATATCACAGTATAAAGCTTCCTTTCATCCAAAAATTACTAATTCATATTCGTTATTTATAACTGTAATTACTAATCGTAATTACTAACTCATAATTTACTAAGCCTAAACAAGTTTCATTTTAGGAAAACTAATACGCATTCTTAGGAAAAAATGTTAAGAAGGATTACACTTTTTTTCTAACTCGAGCCGACCAAAATTCTTTGCAGCTACAACAAATTAGAAAATCTACAGAATAAAATGACCGCTGATTACATTTAATAATCGCGAGTTTAATAATTTGGTTTGCGAAATTTATACACAAACTTCCCGTTAAAAAAATGAGTTCCAAAACTTTTTCATGTTTATAAACAAACAAAAACCAACAGTATTAAATGAAAAAGGTTGTTTATTAGTTCACGGTTCACTTAAGGCGAAACTGAAAGCGAATGGAGTAGATTCCTTCTTAAAAATACATTTAACAACGAAAATACCAATACTAATCGTTAATTATATAAATTATAATTACAATAATTTTTTTGTCTAAAAAATATGTGGGAGAAGTAAAAATAGCAAATCTTGTGGTCCGGCAGAATTATTGACATTAACTTTTTTGCCCAGAAAATGGCTAAAAATCAGTATTTACATAATATCAGTATCAGCTAAATATCAGTATCGTAAAAACTAAATCTAAGAGAAATTTACACATCTAGGAGAGTTAATTCGTTCTAAATCAGCGTACGAAGAGGAAAATACTTTATATCATGAAAATCGTTTAGAATGCGAAGACTATCAAAATTAATCATTTAGAAATGTATACACTACAAATAAAACATCCCTAACTAGTGAGCGAGCCAATGCAACAGGTATAAAAATAAGGTAATATGAGATCGCAGTCACTTTTAGTCTAGATGTTGCTAAACGATCTCCGAAAGTTTTTTGTTACGAATGTTTTTTACTGTTACGATCGGTGCAGTTTTGTTTATTTATATTTTCAGACCTCATTGATTTCAGCAGTTAAGAAATTTCATTACTGGTAATACATTTACGAAAAAAAAACGTTTTAGAAAGCACATCAATACAGAGAATCCTTAAAAAAAACAGGTGATGATACAAAAGGTCCTTATAACGTTATCAGTGTAAACGGAAAGTAGAAATAATAATAGGATCCTGTTATCGACGCCTATTTATCCGCTAAACATTGCCGTAGTTCTACGACGTTGTAACGACCGGTGACTAAAACAAACACTTTAAATTATTCTAACGAGCGATTCAAAAGATACTGAACGCGTTTAAGGGTACTTGGGGACGTCGCGATAGAAAAACAGTAACTTACAGTAAAGTAACGATGATATAACCTACAGCAATGCGATGTATCTGCATATACTTAAGAAAAAAAATTCTTTCTTTCGAGCTTTGAAATTCTTTCCATGCGACTCGATTAATAGTTATCTAAAAATCGGTCTGTCATTCGATTAACAATGAAGTACTACAGCATGCTAAAATATCCGGGGACTTCGTGGCAGACTGCTGCAACTTTTCTAAAATACAGAAACTAATTTTTTAAGTACCCTTTCTCTTTCCCTGTAAACGCTAAAAAAAAAAAATGCTCATAAATATTTAATATATATAAATAATTGTATGCGTTCATAATTATTTAAAACAAATTATATTACAGATGAAATATTATGCGATTAAATAGCCGAAGAACGTATCGCACAGAAATAGTCATTACAACATTTGAACACAGTCTATAAATGGAATAAGATAATATTAATCGGGTTAAAACTACATTGCCGAATATAACCATGAACTCGATAGAAAGAAGGCTACTGAGAAAAAAAAACGATACAAAGTTAACAAAATAGTAGAATTATTCTCTCGTTTGCAAGATGCGAACTTCATTTAAGCAGTTCGGTAATAATTATAAAGATTGTTAAAGTACAAAGAAGGTCAGGCACGCCCTTCTTACATTTTGAAAATCATTTCTTCTTTAATGTGTCCTATATTAATAGTTGTTTAAACAAGGTGCTTTGAAAATACCAAGGCTTCACTGTCGCCTTCTTAAGTAGAAAAAACTTTACATCTGTAGGTAAACTTTCACCTTATATTTCGGAAGGTAAATAAAATACGTATTTCCAAATAGTCACATTCATTCCTGAAACTATATACAATTGCCTTATTGACTTTTTCAAAGTTTACAGTAGTTTTGCAAATTTATGGAAAGCGATATTAAATCTTTTACGAATCGTAACTTAGGATTTGATAAAAAAATTATGACAAGTGAAAACTAATATAGGTTAACGTATACAGGCTGTATCATTTACTAGCACGTAAAACAACCCTTCTTACTCCCGATTTTTACACTCATAAACGTTTAAGGTAGTCTAATTCGCAAAGCACGATAAGAATTCGCTTTTAATAATTGCACTGATAACAGAATTTTTGTTTCTTAAATTGATGAAATCGATTTGTTTTTTAATACTGAAAACGAATCTGAAATCGGAATTTTTCAGTTTCTCGTAAGTTTTGAAAAATTCCAAAATTTGTAACTCTTAATCAGTTAACCGTGAAACAGTAACCTAAGTCACACAACACATCATAATAATTTGTTTAGCCTCGGGGACCACCGTTAGGTATTGCTTCAGAGAATGAGATGAAATAACAATTATCTAGCGCGTGAAAATGCCATACCTGACCGGGATTCGAACCTGGGACCTCCGGATGAAAGGCAGAGACGCTATCACTCGCGCCATGGAGACCGGTATACGCATCATAAATAACACAAGCATCACATATCATGACATCATACCTCTCTATTGAAGCGTACACGAACGAGAGTCATCATGTCTGTACAATTCGAAACGACGCAAAGCTTGCTGGATATAATTAATCTATTGCTTTTAATAGTATAATCTCTTCAGTCTGTGTAATAACTGTTAATAAGCGAGAACAACGAAGTCTCATAATGTCTCTTAAGTGTGTAAATGATTCGGACAGTTTTTGTTACGTAAACGGTTAGTTCATTACAAAATCATCTAGAAAAAACATTACTTTCAAACCAAGCTTATAAATTTTATTTTCGCTGGATAATCAGTGGTAAAGATAAGAGGGCTCCTCATACAGACGAATGTATGAACCAAAAAACACTTACAGATTGTTATTTCTGTTTAACTAATGTGCTCTCGCATTTCTAACATTCTAAATACACTGTACAGTATCCTTCATTGCCATCTGCATTCACTCAGACCTGTTACTTCACAGTGAATCCAATCCGGTTCCCGGTTTGTAAAAATTTGTTCGTAAAAACAGTAATGAAGAAATTACGGACATTACGGAAGAATATAATCACGATTTAGAGTTTGAATTACAATCCACTAAGCCGCATCTTGAATCACAAAGCGAACTACATGACGCTGTATTTTTCAAAAATCGAATCAAGAGTGCAAGGTTGGAATTTATTTTTGGAAAAAAGAAATGCAAGAATGTCGGGCTACTAAAGTCGATACAGATTTTTGTCATACTTTTCTGAACAAATTTACTTAGTTTTCTAAGCTATGTTACAATTAAGGCAACTTCATGAACCTCAGGAATGGCGCCTTTTCATGGATTCCTCCGACAACAGCTTAAAAGCACAATTCTGCGAAAACTTCTGTGAAAACTTTTATTGAAAATGTGTGTGGATATTTAAAAGTATAGCCATTTTGTTACGCATGCAGTTAGGGTACAAAATACTGTTTATATTTGTTAAGAGGGCAGCCAAGGTAGGGATCAGCCTAATGTAATAAAACAGCAGAAGAAACATGAGAACTTAACTGCTGGTAAAAAAAAACCTTTATGAGCCTCTAGTTAAACCTTAAAAACATTTTTACCGCCCTATAATATCAAACTCGGATTAACAAAAACTTTTTTCGAAAGCTATGAAGAACATGAAGGATTGTTATACACAAAGCAGAAATTATCAAAAGTAAGCGAGAAAAATATTAAAGAAAGGGTTTTTATTGACCCACAAATAAGGAAAATGGATATAGTTGAAATATTTAACCCTGTGATGACCGATGTAAAACTCTCTACTTGGAGAGCGTTTAAAGCCACTTGTGGAAACTTTCTGGGCGCCCATAATCCCAAGATTAACAGGATATTGTATATAAACAGATAAATTTCTTAGAGCTATGAGGTGTAATATGTCATTAAAAGTCCGTTTCCTGCATTCACACTTGGATTTCTTTCCGCCAAACCATGGGGATACATGTGATGAATTGAGTGAAAATTTCCACAAAGATATTTCAGTGCTGGAAAACCTTACAAAACAAATGGAGTGTTAATATGCTAGCTGATTACTGTTGGACTAAATCGAGATGTACCTGAGGTTACCTACAAAAGGAGGACATCTGCTAAGTAAGGAATTTTAATTTTAAGTGTATGATAACATTAGTTATATTAACTGTTATAGACTTTTAATGTTCCATTTCTAATAAAATGAGGATGATAGAAAGATTCTACTTGCATATCTGTAGTCTACGCAAAAAAAAAACCTGCAGAGAAACGTATCACACTTAGTGAAACATTTTAAAAAAATTTTATTTTGTATATCAGTGTTATTTTAACTCCCTATAAACTGTCTGGTAAGAGCGAGTCCATGGTTTATCATCACAAACCAGAGCTCTATTTTTTAACTTATTTAAAGTAAAATTAATCAAAAACAAAGGAGAATCTCTCTCTCTCTCTCTCTTTCGCTTTCACTGGCTGTTTCAGTCATTACAATGACTTTTTGGTAATGTAATGACTCCGTACTACCTAATATAGTAAGCATAAATCTGCTTAATTAAATGTTAATATTGCAAAACCAAAAAATCAATTTTTTTGTAATTTAATACTTATAACGTTTTCTGATACAATATCTATTTAAACGTATGGTACTTAAATCACCTGTTGAATAATCGATCATTATTGTGGAATAGTTATAACGTTATTTACGAACGATTTACTTGTGAGCTGACTTAACCGTGACTCAGCGATCTACTGTCGTTTGAGAAAAGAGAAATTAATCAAGTGAAAGAGAGTAATAGGCATACATACGAATAAACAAACGATACTTCATAACTGTCAAGTTTTCAAGAATTTAACGTTTTTTGCAATATAATTGCTTTACTTTCAAGATTAGGCGCAAGTGGTGATATGAATAAACTTAATAATTTAAAATATGTATAAAAATTCATACAAGAAGGAGTAGAGAGAATGCATTTTTTCACAAGTAAAACATGTGAATGGGCCGCTGTAACATAGAGGGTTTATTTAACACAAGAACCACAGACTGATAATGTTGTGTAATGTTTTGTAATTCCTTCAAATGAAACTGATAATTAGGACAGTAAAGGGTTTTTAAAAAATGTAGCTAATAGTTTTGATATCTCTGACGCGTTCAATAATGGTAGATGGTAATAATTTTTGCAACTTTGAAACTCACGATTGTACAAGGATTACGAGAGAAAAGTACTTTTAAGGACACAGGTAACTTCAGCGTGTGAAATTTCCTCGCTAAGGAAAAGCGAGGATAAGGAAAGCGTGTTTGGGTCTTCGTTTCCGATTATTCTGTTCGATACTTCTTCATAATTAAGCCTACGTTGTAAGCAGTTCGATATTGTTGATCGGGAGTGGTACATTTTAGGAATTTCACAGCCAAATATTTATATACAATTTTTATATAATTTTTATTTTTAACGTTAATTAAAGGAGGTTAACGAGCGAAGCTAGAATAGGTAATGTTTGGTGAGATTATGTTGCTTCCGTGTACTGAGACGAATCGTACGAATATAAACATAAAACCTAACCAAACATAACACTCGCTTCGCTAGCTAACCTTGTCTAATTAACGTTAAATATACAAATTATATACAACTTATTAATAACAAAAGTGATATTTAAACTAAATACAATAATGTTAATTGTTATTTTGCATTGATTAAAAACAATTTTTGATGTGAAATCCGAAACACTACCGAAGATTCTAGAGGGAAATGGGAGTTTCATGCAAATGAAGTTTCCAAGATCTGAAATTATCTGCATTTCAGCCAATAAGGCGAAGTGCAGATGTTTTTAGTTTAAGGACATCTACTAACAAATTTTGAATTTTTCAGCATACAGCCGACAAAACCTGCAATCAATAAAATAAAGTCTGATGGAACAAAACCTAAACAAGGAATTTTATTGGGCAATAGGGATTTTAATGGTTATTAATAGGGAAGTCAGATGGCAGGTGCGATTACCAATATAGCGGGAGAGTATTCGTAAATACCAGTTACGAGAAAATTACTGAAACTGGGAAGCAGCCATTAAGGTAAATATTGAAAGTGTTAACGATTTCACATAACTTTCAACTTTTAGAACCGCAGTTTTAGACTAATTAACATACGTCACAACAAAAAGAACGCTCAATGAGATATTACACACTCACTATCTCATTACTACTCTAAACAAGGAAAGAAAAATTTAATTAACAAGGATTTAAAAAATATAATTCATAAAAATTAAAAGCAAGAATACGATAATCATATTTTCAAAAAATGCAAACACCACACACCAAACTAAATTGCTCAAAGTATAAAACTGAAAAACTTCCAAATTTTCAACAACAAAGTCAAATGTAGGCTTTACTATCAAAAAAATTTGAATTTTAAATCAGATTATTTATCAATCTCAAATAAAATAAACACAGTAACATCATAAAACCAGACTCAACAAAAGACTTAAGAAAACTGTTTTTCAAACGATTAGAATATCCTAAACACTGTTTTCTCATCGCAGTCAGAACAACACAGTTCAAAATGTTAACTACGGCAATAATGCTATCACTGGAAGAACCAAATATTGTAGAAATTATTTTCATGATGGTAAAAACCTTCAATATACTGTATTTCAAAAGTTTATTTTATCATCAACATTAAGTACCTGTAGCTTTTCAACTTTCACCGTTCAAGAACAATCAAATCGTGGAATAATTTTAGATTCTTACAGCGATCGTTATATTATAAAAAACACAAAAAATGATGTCCTACTTTATAAAGCAGTTTGTCATTTAAAATTTTCTGTGGTTTAATTGAAGATTTTATTTTCATTTCCAGAAAGTAGCCCAGATTACTTAAGAGGCAAATTGTGATTTTTGAAACCCGTTAAATAAGAAAACAATGTATATTTTTATGTATATTTCAAAAACATAAGGACATTATTTCCCAGCGATCGCATTCAAACTTTCCCTTCTTAAAAACTTTCGAGTCCGAGTGCAGAAATAACTAACTGGTCGTGATGCGAGACAATTGCCCATGGATTGGATTAGATGTTTTCCACAGTTGGAATAAAAGATTTTAGCAAGATATAACTGCTTTAAGGAAACTTGTATTTTTACAGTTTGTAAGCCCGAGAATAAGCTACTTCCTACCGTCGTCAACATTTCTAAGTCCTGATACTAAACAATTAATAATTTTACGATTCTGTTAATAAAACAATTTTTACGGAATTTTACACGATAAAAATAACAAATACTTATTAACATTAATAGAATAAATACTTATATTAACATTCTAATGCAGTATAAAAATTTATATATTTCACAAATAAATATTCTACGACCGAACCATTATCAGCTAACGACATCCGTGACATCAAAGCGTTTAAAATGTAATACGTCAAATGCGTTCAATAAACTGCGCACGTGCCAACAGTCAGAAATGTGCTTTCATAACAGATAGATTCTGCCTGTCACACTACGTAAACATAACCTACAAATTAAGTCATGTAAATTTGTTCACAAAATAAAAAGTCAAACGGGGTTCCAGTTGTCAATTTTCTTTAAAGTTATCTTATGAAAGATGCAAATATTCTTTTTTCAAATTATATTTATGATTAAACTCTATTTGCAATAGCTATCTCATTATTATAAGTATTATAATAATGTTTTATAGACTAAAACCGAAATACGAGTGTTTCTTTTCATGATTACCGAGCAGATATTTCGTAATACCTTGAATAATAGATGCCACAAGTAAATAATAACAATAATATGGAATTTAACTGTTGTATAAAATAGAGTTGGCCCGTTTACTACATCCCGAACATTACATATAAATGATGTATTAATTACCTAACCCCCTTCCGTGTAGCCACAGACTTGATATCTCCGCTATTGTCTATATGGTAATAAGATAATTAATAAATAAATAAAAATAAATCTAACTGTGTGAAAACTGTTTATCACACAACACCAGATTTTTACTGCGAAAAACCATTCCCTAGGGTTGAAAAGATTCTTAACTCCTTGTAACCCCCTCGGACCCCATCCGAGGGGGTTTCTACTATCGTAAAAAATTAAAATACTCTTTTATTCAAATTTTTCATTTTTTCTCAGCAAATTAAAAATATCACTTGAAAAAATAGGTTTACCCCTTCTTGCTTCATAAAGGGCTCATACTCCTCAACTACCAGAACTTGAAATATAATAATATTCACAAAGATTTTGTTTTTCTCAAAATATATCCCATCATAAGAAAAATTTTTAAATAAATTTTAAGAGGTCCAAGCTCACTTGCCCCTAAGGGTCTCAAATCCCCAATTCTAGATTAAATAATATTGCAACTGTGATATTCAAATCGTTGTTTCAAACTGCCATTTATATTCAGAAAGTATTAAATAACATATACGAAAAGAACAGGTTCTGGGACCTTCTTGCTCTAGAAAGGGCCTCTCCCAGTAAATAAAAACCAAATTATTGATATTCCAACATGTCTTTTTTAAAACTTCATCATAAAAAATCATATATAATAACATAAGAGTTTCAGATTAACTTGCCTCCTACGGATTTCTAATCCTCTCTCCTCAATCACTGTTGATTTAAATAGTTATTTATTTATATATTGCTAAAGTACCACCATTATTTTTAAAACGTATTTTATCAAATATTAACAGATTTAATATTGTATTTCAAAACCCTCATTTGTCTCCAAGAACCTCTAACTCCCTATGTTTACGCCATTGCGTAAAGTTGCGTTATTTCCAATGAATTCAAAGTTAGGGTTGGGTCTTGATGTTGCTACAGGCATGGTAAATTTATTACTATGTTTCGTATTGGGCTAATCATATTTGTATCTGTTTGATTATTTGTTTGAGACCTGGCGCAGGCCAGACTGTCTGCTTCTGTCATCTTTAGTGACCGCGTGTATTCATTTCTCGCAAATTTATTGCTGCCCTCATCACTCCCTTTTTGTTTCGTTCCCATACTAATGCATACATACATCTGTTGTTTTTAACACATACATCTCTTGTTTTTAACACTTACACTATCTCCTGTCCACTGCCTAGGTTTGGTTCCCCCCTCTTTTCTTTCACGCCATCTTTTCGGCAGAGTAGATCAGACATTCACCCTGTACAGTCGACTGTGACTTTTCTCTCTTAAACTTTCTGATAATATTTTCATCGCGTTCATACTCGCATAAACGTTGCGGTATTTCTCCGTCGAAATATTCTCTAGCTCTACTCGTCAGTGTCTAGTAACTTCACCGATCTCTATGTTTTGTTTTGCCTCGTTTCTTTGTTAAGTTATTCTTCAAATTCACTATATTACGTCTCTGTGGAAAGTGTTTCAATCACTACAAACTGTCAATTCTATCGACGCCGAATCTTCTCGAGCTGCTGATTACATTTTCATTGATGCAGAATCTCTCCAAACTCGTTGCTACATATTTGAGACGCCACGTCCTGCTCAACCTCTAAACCACGTCTCACCCCTGTATTCCTGATACACCACTGCAGGCTACGCCCAGGATTACTGTATGTATTCATTTACCTTCATTCACGAGTTCGTCTCTTGCTAATATTTGTGTGCTACAGGTAAGTTCAATTTTCATTATTTATTACGTTAAACAGTTATTTTATCATTAAAATTTGTGGAACATTCAGTTCATCATACCTTATGACTTTCAAGTTTCAATTTCAATTTTAAGTTTAGTTTAAAAAACCTTTTATTCATTTAAGTGCAGTCACGACAGGTGACTTATATAAGGTTATGTCATTGTTCAGGTGCAACCTATTTTACGTGCTTAATTATTGCAATTTGTTGTTACTGTAATTAACTCTATAATTTAATCTTGTAACTTGTTAATCGCCGAGATTAATCCTTTTCTACTCATGAACTGTATTCATAATACTGCTCTTAAATTAACCTAAAGCAAATTACTCCTGATGTGAATTTATGTTTTTGGACTTTGTAATTTTATATTTTCAAGAAAGCTTACTACTAAATGAACTCTATTTATATATTTACTTATTTCAATTTGATTATTGTAATTAACACTTTTTGTACTAGAATATTGTGGCCTTTTTTCTACACTAAACTAGAATTACCTGCTTTAATTATTTAATGCTAAGTTTGATGTTCACAAATCAGGAAAGGCCAGTACCAATAATAAGATTTACTGTAATTTATTTTTCTAAGTTAATGACATTTTTTCATTGCTAATTTTTCAATATTACAGCATATGTCAGTAATGCAACAGTTTTCCAGTCATACTATGTTTATTGATGTATGTTTATAAGTATCTAATTGTAAATAAGATGTTTTATGTTCTCTTGTTTTCAGGCTTTGTTAAATTGTAGATTTTCAAAATGTGTATTTGAAAAATGTATATTCATGTATTTTCTCATTTAATATCATTACTGATATGCTGATTTCAGCTGATATTTCTTATATAGAATTAAGTTATGTTTATTTTATAATTTCATTTAATTTTTTAAGGTTATGATTTATCATAAGTTCATATGTTTTCTTCTAATTAAAGTCCAATTTCTTTTGGCAAATATGAGCTGTGTGTTCTTTTAATTTTGTTAACTTTACCCAACACCCTGTAACTCAAAATCCAAGTTTGATACTTGCATACTTCTTTTCTGTAAGAAAGTTCTGTCTGTCTTGTACTAGTGCCTTTGATTAAAAAAAAAACACCCACTAATAATTTTTTAATTAATAAACAATTAAAATTTAAAAATGACAACCGGCTCAGAGATATTGTACAGTTAATCTTCTAAGCGGTAAAATATTTATCTATAAAGACTCATTTCATAAATATTAACAATAGTTAAAGTCAACATTAATTAGAAGCAGCAGAATAAATAACCACGCTATTAGTTTTAATTGAACACAAATGATAGAATATATATACATATATCACCCAATCAAAGTCCATCAATCTTTAACAATACATGAATTTGTCACAAAATTTGATTAATTTTACATCCAAAGTTCAATTTTAAAATCATAACATTAATTGTTCAGAAAAACTGAGTATTATCATAATTTTCTTATGATTTAATGAAACAGATAACTCTTATTTAACAATCTACAAGTCTATATGATTTTTTTTTATTTGATAATTTAAAAGATAGTAAAAATAATATAAAAAGATAGTTCATATCTTGACTGAAACAAAAGTGAAGTAATTGCAAAGTAAATAAGAGATATATGTCACAGAAAGTAACATGTTAGGCCTGCCTTGGGTAGTATATACCAAACCACTCTATATACAAAATAATTATAAAATATACAATAACAAACAAAAAGCTGATTTTTCCTTTTTCTTTCAATTTCAAATTTGGCAAACATTAATAAAAAGAATTTTAACATAACTGGATGTTATGTTAAACAACACAACAGTGATTTAATAAACTTCAAACAATTAAACAGTATTTACAATAAACAACTAAGTTAGTATTAGAAAAACTAAGTACAATAACATAACATTTTGCATTAAAAACTGACTTTTCAAAGCTGAACAAACAGGTAATTATAAATCATTTCCTCAACAAAAATAAATAAAATACATAAATTTGCCATTTTAGAATTATCAAATCTATCACAATTATCTTCCATGTCCAGTTACGATTTTATGATGAATATGTCTAATTTTATTCAACAAGCATCTCAGCAAAGTACCATGATGGTAGCTAACCAGATTCCCATAGTAAACTACCTCAAGTTGATAAAATGAAGGATAAGGGGAATAAGAGGAAAGGGTTACTTATCCTCAGAGAAGCTCCTCTGTATATTATTAATACTTTCAATCTTGCCCTGGTCCAATTCTCAAGAGAACAAAATGCTTCAGAATTTGATATAACTGCCAGTAACAATTACATTACATAAATCATACAATATAATAAAAAAGGCTAATATTTCAGTAAATAATCTACAACTCTCAACAGTTATAGTTTACTATTAACATGTTGTTATAAACTATAATGAAATATCGTTTATGCTACAACAGTTTCGGTTAAATAAGCAAATTATAAAAAAAACTTTAATAAATGTTTTGATTAAATAAGAAAATAAGATAAATATTTAAGTTATATTAAAATAAAGAAATTAAATATTAAAATAAAATGATTAGACCAAATAGATTAATGCCAATAAAATTCACCAATGAAGTTGGTCTCTACCACCATTAATATATACTACTACGTTTTTCCCAATACTTTATAATATTTAAATCTTACTTTTAATAATTTTTAATTTTGTTATAATATTGTAAATCATGTTTTAGGTTATAGAGACCATTTGGTACTTTTTAATTTCTCCCTTGCTTTTTCTATGCTGATATCAATTTAAGTAGACAACTAATGTGGAGGCCAAGTGAACCAAATTTTGTAACAAAACATTTTTAAAACTTTTATTTCAAAACATTTCCTTGTGACCATTCGCAGTGACTGGCATCAGCTCAAATTTCTGCTATGGACATGTTTTATTGAATTAGGCAGAAATATATATAGAATACAGTCTAAAATTGTCATGGATTTTAATGTCTAGTCATTCTGTATATTGTAGTGTGTTTTGTACATTTATATATTTTCCATAATGTT
Source organism: Lycorma delicatula (assembly GCF_047948215.1). Taxonomy (NCBI): domain Eukaryota; kingdom Metazoa; phylum Arthropoda; class Insecta; order Hemiptera; family Fulgoridae; genus Lycorma; species Lycorma delicatula. The sequence goes on along the minus strand of NC_134455.1, from coordinate 343,498,820 downwards.
AAAATGTACTCTTTTTTTTCTGTATATGAATAAAATATCAAGATTCTGTCACATATGTATTTGTAAGCAAATTGGCAAATATTATTAAACTTTCTCTGACATCCCATTTGACCAATGTACAGTTGATGTAGTTTTAGCTTATGTATAAACTTCAGTATAGAGGGATTTGTTTGTTTGGTGAATGAGTTCTGTGCATAATGATAATCTTTGTCAGCTGCTTCAAAAATTAAATTAAATATCCCGATTATTTTTTTAATTGTGAGCAATTATCTCCAAATCTTTGTTAATTTAATATGATGTATTTTTTTTTTGCATAGTTTATGTTTGTTTGTTTTTTTATTTACTTTTTATAGATGTGTTTCAATGAGTGTTCTGTTACATCAGGTTTGTGTGAATAAAGCATTTTTCTGGTGACAGTAAGGTCATGAAAATTTATTGGTTAACTGTGTTGATGTTCGGATGTTAAATTTAATTTGAAGTGTAGCTGATTTTGGTATGCTAACGGTTTACATAGTCTTTTGTAGGCTTGGTACAATAAGATGATATCAATATTCATAATCAGTACATATAAATAAATAAAAATATATATATATATCAATATTATGATATCAGTATATTTTGTGAACATTCTTTTTGTTTTTTCAATGTATTTTAGAAAGATCTCTTCATTGTAGAAAAAAGCTCATATTAAGATCATAAGATTGTTTATAATATTATAAAACAATATTACTTTATATTACAAAGAAATGTTTGATATTATTATGATTTCTAATATGTGCTCTTGTGATTTTAAGAATGGAACGTATTTTTGTTACTGGGATGTTAGAAGGCAGGTTTGTTTATAAGATAGAACCTTGCAAATATTAAAATTACTCACCTGCACATTCTAATTTAAAAAAAAGAAGTTAATATAAAACATAATCAACCAGGCTATTTCTTACCCGATGAAATCGGATAGTTGATAAATGCAGCCTACTTAATGATAAGCAGAGTAAATAATCATTTCAGAAAATCATAAATATTTGAATGAAAGAGTTGTAATCAATTAGTAGTCTACGAAAACTACCAACTACACATCAAAACATGAAGAAAAAAGCTTCAAAATAGAAGTAGATGCTTCTTTAAAACGCCTTCGAATAATAAAGAATGACAAGCTGTAAAAAACGTACCAGATTTGATGCAGCTGACGGCTTCTTCAGCTGAAACCCAACAAGGTTCCCGTTGTATGGGTTGCGCAATTTCCTTACTATATGTAAAATAAGACCTCTTTTTCTTATTATTTAATGCGAATGCACTCATCCATGCTGTGTGTTTAACATTATTTGAGCTGAAATAATAAGGCAAACGTCGTACAACAGCAGCCATAACCGAGCTAACAAAATGATCACCTATAGAGTAACAAATACAAATATTAACAATAACAGATAATTTAGAATCAAATTTCAGGTACAGTTAAACAATATAACTGATTACTAAGCAAACCCGACACAATTTAAAACCACTTAACAAACAACCAGCGAGTACAACGAACTGATCGCTGACCCACTACTAACCAGACAATTTTCGATTGTTGTTTAACATATATGTGACATCTGCAACACGGTCGGCATCTAGCGTCGCTTTTGAGACTAACATTATTATGTACTATAAACACTATAAAATGGCTCCAACATTTCAAATAAAATGAAGCAATTATATTTATTCATATAGCAACAATCAACTGATGCCTAATTACTATTACTGATAAATGATCATAAATTTTGTAGCATGTAAAAAATGCCATGCCTGTCCGGGACTCGAACAAGGAACTTCCTGTTAAAAGGCAGATTGGCTACCACCACACCTAGGTGGAGATTACATAATTATTGATGAATATACTCAAAAAAGGTGGAATTTTATCTTCTGGCATTTATTTCATAAAAAAATTTCTTAAAAAAACAGAATACTTTGTTGTTTACAGCATATCAAGTTACATTTTTTTTTCTTAATTATAGAGTAGACTGGAGAAATGCTGTTCAGTTTAGTTTTAGTGTTTAAAAAAAAGTTTTAAAAACTAATTTTAATATTTATACACAAGTCCTTATTTCAGAAATTCCTTCAATAAAGATGCTTGTTTGTAACAAAACAAAAATAGAAGGAACTAGACAGAAGATCTATTATAGTTTATATTATTATGTTAATTGGTCTTCTACATCTGTTACCAATATATGTATATGTAAAAATTAAAAACTGAATACAACTCTCTTAATATAATAAAATCATCAATTTGCTGTTCTCAGTTTTTTCTTCCTTTCACCTAGAGCTTTAGCCTAACCTGTTTCATATCCAACTGACACGGTGACTTTTTCACTTCCATTCTTTCAGCTATAGTTTCTTTGATGTCTATTGTTCTTATTTTTTTCTTTGACATCTCCTTGAAGATCCTTGCCAAGCTGTTTATTTCTTTTGAAAACAACTTACTATGTGTTTTTGACGAGAAACGTTTTTAAAATCACACCAAAACATATGAGTACCAGAACAGAAATTTGTAGCATAACGAAAAGGTCTATATCGTCCTGCCTTAATAACTAACTCCCTAGCTATTAGTCTCAGAGCCGTAAATGTTGTGTCATTTTATAACTTAGACGGTCAGCTTGCTGATACGACTTTAAATTTAAACCCGCTCACCTCATTGGCGAGCGGGTTTGGAGGGAGGGGCATAGCGCAGATCGATGAAAACTGGTGCTTTTTTGTATTCTGGACAATATTTATGTGTAAAAAATTAAAGTAAACATGTAAAAAAGTATAAAAATTCGATATGTCAGCCTCAGCCCACACAAAAGCCAGCCAGAAATATAAATTACTTATATCGTTGGAAAGGGGACGTTATGGGCCATGAACAGCTACCCCAATGTCCAGTACCGAGCGAGCAAGACTGTTTCGGGAGTGACGCCGACGGCGTGAGTACCTCTACCGTGCTTATTATGCTTTATGTCTCTTATATCACAGACCAATGTTGAACAAAATTGTCGTCGAATATTAGTCTAAATAAATATCATGTACCATTTAGTGTCTGTTTTTTGTTAAAATTAAATTTAGTACGCAGTCAATATTCAGTTTTTATTTCAATTCAATACACTAAAAGTGACTCGCGACATACAGACCGATCAATTTATCTGTAGAGTTGGCCAAATGAAGGAACTAAAATTTTCCATTGTAGACTTTCAGTTTGTTAAAAAAAAAATACAATGGTTGCTTTCCCATTTAACTCTACAGATAAGTTGGTCGGTCTATAGATCGGAGGAACTTCATCCAAGGTCTGTAACGTTTCATGTTAAACCAACGGCCGAGCGGCCCGACATAGCAGGCCCGATGTTTTTTTTGTTATTTGACTTTTTGATTTGTATAGAGTTTTGTTTTACACTACTATTCTATAAATCAAACATTTTGTACAGATGATTTTCTGACTTGAAAACAGTGTTCAACTTACTACATATATATATATATATATATATATATATATATATACATATATATGTATATATATATATATATATATATATATACATATATATGTAGTAACACACACACACACACACACACACACATATATATATATATATATATATATATATATATATGTGTGTGTGTGTGTGTGTGTGTGTGTGTTATTAAATTTTGGTCTATATATATTCTATTATTATTATTTGTGGTCATATATATTTACTTTTTATTTATTTTTCTTTGAAGTCAGATGACCTCTATTTATCATCAAAATTGAACCCAATAACCTCCATATTTTCTATGTTTTTTAACCAATTTCCTTTTATAAACAGATTATCAATACAATTACTTAGATATTATGCTTTAATACAATTTATTTTCATTCTTAGTTTGCATTTTTTCTCTGAAAAGTTTCTCCACATAAAGTAGGCATCCTCTCTTTCCATGTTGTACCCTAGTACTCATTCGTCAACTAACAATAGATAATACTAATGCATCCAATCCTTTACTCACTGTTTTACATATTCTGAAACATCTATTAAAGCTCGTCTCTCTACAGATTTTTAATAAAACTGGGGTAATAGGGAATCCTTTACTTATCCTGAATTTTTTTGATAACAAACTACCAAACTAAATATGACAAAATCTTTTTATGCTCAACAAATACTTATAAACAAAACTTTGCATACTTCATAAAATTTTTAAATTAGATGACTGTATTTTCTGGCCTCATTTACTCCTTACGCAGGGAAAGTTGTATCATAGAAAGAGAGAACAGGTCATACTTTTGAAACACTTAAATTTCTGTTAAATACAACTGCAAAATAAGTACCAATAGTTGTTATTATCCATAATCCTTTAGTATTGAAGAGTTCTCATGTTAATTTTTTTCTAATTCATGCACTGATTCTAGTTCACTACATTATTTTTCAGATCATTATAACTAAATCTACAAAACACCTTTTTCTCACACCTTGATGATCTGAAATTGTAACATCAAAATAAAATAAAATATAAAAATAAATTGTTATCCAAAATACTTTTCAAATAGATTATTCTTCCTGCCTTCACTGAACAAACAGCCTGGTCAATCATGAAAGATCAAAAGTGACAAGCAGTTTTGAGTAAAAAACTCTAAACTATAAGAAATGTAAAATTATAAGCAAAGTTAATTATTTATTTTTAGTATTTAGAAAAATTATAATCACTGTTACATTTATCAGTTGCATGGACAATCAGTCTTGTTGGTACCTCTACAAGATCATTGCTCTTTCAAGGTTTATATGCCAAGTAAACCAACTAAATATGGCATAAAGGTTCAGGTGCTCGCTGATGCAAGGAGTTCATATTTTTATAATGGCTACATTTATCAAGGGAAGAGGATTGATGGAATGGGAAGAAACATACTGTTGACAATTATTATTGTTCAGTTGAATTGCGTCTAGAATTAGCGAAAAGATGTCTCTCTCATCCTTGTCGGCACTCTAAAATAATAAAAAAAAGGAAAATTCCACCAGAATTTCAGGCATCAAACAGAAGACTGGTACAAAATTCTTTATTTGGTTTCACACAAAATATTATCCTTGCGTCATATGTTTCTAAGAAAAATAGGAACGCTATTTTGCTATCTATAATGCACCATGACAGAGAGATTGATGAGAACACCTGACCATCAATAATTATGTTCTACAATAGAACTAAAGATGAGGTAGACTGCCTTGATAAAAAGTTCTCAACTTACTCTTCACAGTGTAGATCCCTGAGATGGCCACTGATTATGTTCTTTCAAATTTGTGATATAGCTTCTTCTAATGCTCACGTACTCTACTTTTCCTTCAGGATAAACTCACTGCTGCGAAGATTTAAATTCACTGAAATGGTAGTGAAACAAATGATGGCTCCACATTTACAGAGGAGCTGATTAGAACCTACAATAAGAAGTGGCATAAAAGGTATCACCAATGAAGTTCCCAACGTACTACCAGAGCCAGAGCCTCGCACTGAAGAAATGTCAGACATACTACCATCAAAGAAAATTTGTAAAATATGTGATCCTAAATTAAAGAGAAGGAAACAGTATAAATGCGTCAGCTGTGGTACACCTATTTGCTTACAATGTTCCAGAAAAACATGCACTGATTGTACTAATAAAAAATATCGAAATGATTGAAAGAAAATAAAACTCTCCTACTTATTATATTTTCAGTATCAAATTTATTTACATAGATAATTTTTTGGAAATTACTGTTCTTGTTCTAGTTCTTTGATAATTTTTTACTATTCTTTTACTTTAGTATTTTTGATGATCTCTTTTAAATGTTACCTATATATAATATATATATATACTTATTACTTTACAAGAAGCAAAGGCACATTTATTTTCACTTTTAAAAAATGATTGTTCTTCATTTTTCTATTGATGTTTTTGAAGGCTGTGTTTTCTAGCTAAGTCAGGTCCTAAGTGATGGTATTATTAATTTAGGGTGTGTTCTTACTTTAATTTATAGAGCTAAAGACAGATTATAATAATTTTTTTATTAGATGATATTTATATGATTTGTAAGTTATGTACACTCAAGACTAATTATCATGTTAAAAAAGAAAAGTTGATGAGAAGTATTGTAATTTGAAAATACACTTTGTTCCAAAAAAGAAAAATTTTTATACTTCTAAAAACTTTACTCAATCTACTTTCACCCTTGTATTCCTATATTCATGTATGCAATGTTCAGTTTATGGGTTTAAATAGGAGGTAAAATCACTAACCTGGTGAAAAAAAGAGATGATGTCTCACAGATGGTGTATACCTTGGAGCAGGCCCAGGTGTGTACCCGTGCAAGGTTTAAAAAAAGAACAAAAAATTCAAGAAAATCACTGGATAAATATTTGGTGAAAATAAACTCCTTGCCCTCTTGGGCACTACCTGAAAAAGAACCTGCTGCTAATTACCACTGCCCACATCTAAAATCAAAAACATTTCAGAACTCAAGTATCTAATATAAATCAAGCTTTAAGAAGTAGAGCTATTAAAAAGGAGAATACAAAGTATGATTGTGAAGAAGTCTGTGATGAATAGCATCTGTAAACTAGCCTTAAAGTAAACATAAAGTATTAGTTTAAGCTGCTATTACCAGCTTTTGGTGAGAAGTTTAATTCAGAATAGACTTTATACATACTTACATTATAGTATTTGGCTACAACATTTTTTTGGCTACTGAAGATGCCTTTTTAATTTTTTAATAGCTATTTAAAATTTTAAAGTAATCAACTTAACTGAGTTGGAAGTGGTTGGTTAGTTTTATTGCTGTCATACGATTGTTAGAAGATAATGTAAAGGAAATTTTTCCCATTTAAAAGTAAACAACATTTTTTAACAATAAATACAGTTTATAAATGGTTAATTCTCATCTCGCATCACTTTTTCAAGTGGCTAAACATTTTAAAAAATGTTTTAATATTAAAAAAGTAGCCGTTACTTTAATACTAATGTTATAGTTCAGTATTATTTATGTTTATATTTCTGAAGGTCATCTACCTCTACAGTTTTATAATGAAGTGGTAAATTACCACATATTTGTTAAATATATAGTAAAAATGTTTTACAGCAAAGAGATCAAACTATTTTTTCTTATTGTAAGTTTTATTCTTCAGTGTATGCCAAAACAACAAGTAGATTTAAAAACATTGAGACTTTTTAAAAATGCTCTGTAAGAATACTTATTACTGCTTCTTAGATTCAATATATTTATTCCACTGAGAAAAATATTTCAATATTTATACAGTACTTTTTCATAATTTATTTTATTTTGTAGGAAAAAACATTTTAAAAAAATACAAATCTACAATTATATTGGAATTTTTCCTTCAAAAGCTAATCCAAAATAATATTCAGAAAAGATTAAGTTTTAATTTAAAAATAAGAATATTTAATAGACATCTTGGTTTTTTAACATTCCCTGACCAGCAAAATTTACAAAATTAAGTGAGCCAAGAAGCATCATTTTTTATTAATGCATTATTTATAATTAATATCATTATTATTATTATCATCACTATTATTATTTTTATATAATAATAATAATATAATAATAATGATTATTATGAAAATTACAAAGAATAACCTACGTTAAACATATGAAATTAAATAATTTATAGATTGTTCTACTTCAAACAGAAAAATGTGACTGAAAGTTTGTTCTATCTTCTTCCCGTTCACTTATCATATTGTTACCTACTGTAAAATTATCATAAAATCTGATAAGTTATCATAAAATTTCATTGTATTGTTTTGTATAAGTTATGCTAATTAATACAATCTCTTTTCCTTAATTCATTACAATGATTATTTCATAATTAACAATATATTTGTTGTCAGTATAATTTTATAGTCATATTTATTTTCAGTATTTTTAGAGGAAATCTTCAGTAAAATAATCTTAAATGTCTGAAAATTGTTATATACAAATAATACTACATTAATTGAAATAATAATAAAATTGTACTCATTACTTGGCATTTGTATCTTTTGGATTTATTCTCTTAAAGTAACAGATTTCAAACATTTTATTAATGACAGAATTTACTGTGATTTATTTCACATTAACAATGTTTTTGGAATTAAACTCATACATAACATTTTGTACATCAGGTACAAAATAACCATTGTATTTTGTACAAAATGTTACACTAATTTCTTTCCATAGCTTTTCTTTATTAACTTAATATTATTTTGATTGTTCAGTACCAGATAATTTTTCAAATACTTAACAGCAGAAAATACATGGTGTCTAATTAATGTGTTCTTACCATACACATTTAGAATGTATTTTAAAAAGGTACAGAAATGTTTGATCATACGAGTAATATCTTATTTGTCCTTGAATATGTTTGTATTTATTTGCATGCAGTACAATCACCTTTCTTATCAAATTGTGTTTCATTGTTTAGTTCAGTTGACCCTGAAGATTTTTATAGCATTTACAAGTTAGACAAGTATATATAATTTATATATATAAATAAAATGAAATTCAACCTTGACAAAAATTCATCCGCATTCTCTTTCCTAGCCCTTGTGGTGATTCAACCATCCTCAGGAAAAACTATTCTTCAATTTCAGATCATTAAAAAAAAAATTAATGATCTCAATTGAAGAATAACTTTTCCTGAGGATGGTTGAATGACTGGAAATGCTAGAAAAGAGAATGCAGACGAATTGTTGGTAAAGTTGAATTTCATTTTATTTATATATAAATAATATTAATTGTGCCATACTTAAAAAAATTATCTAAGTATATATAACTCATTCCATTTTATAAGTATAACAAGCTATATTAACCACTGTTTCTGGATTACCTATTTGTTTCCTCAGTAAGAGTTACAAAAATGTTTTGCATGAAACTTTTACAAATTTGTTTACTTCAGTTCTTGTCACTTGAAATCTTTTTCTAGAGTTTATCTCAGAAAGTAAAAAACTGTTTTGCCAAAAGTACAGTTGATTGCACTCTCCCTGCTTTCTTCAATGATGAAGAAAATTTCCAAGAAAAGTTATTTAAATTTTTTTTTGGGCCATTAAATTGTATGTAAAAACAAAAAAGTATTACAAAAGGGGAGTGAGTTTAGTTTTTGTCCTATCACTACATGTTTGCAAAGCACATCCTTACTGAATAAATTTCATAAATATATTTTTTGTAAAGTGGATCAGCCTTTTAGTGGTTATTTCAAGGGAATGCTTGCATAGCAGGCTTGGCTAACTTACAATTGAGTAAATCGATAATTGGCTAAAATAAACCCATTCAGCGAGTTTCGTTAAAACAACTTTTGTGTTTTACAGATAAAACGATAAAAGATCGCCACAAATAGGCTTTAGATAACGAGCGCAAATCGAAATAAATGACTGAAATTGAAATTACTGATTATACGAAACGCGAAGGTAACGTGAAGTAGAAGAATTGTTAACAATTTATTGAATAAAACACAGCTTATCAAAACCAAGATACCGTTTATTTAAATTTTTTATACAAATATTTCTGATTGAAATAGCTATTTCCTGACAAAAATACCCGTATCTGGAAAAACCATTGACCTAAAAATCCTCGAATTTGCCGAGTTGATTGAAAAAAATGTTAGTTATTAAAAGGGGATTTAGATTTTCCTCGTTTTACACTTAAGCATTGGCGGAACTATAATACAGCATGAGCCCGCAATGCGGGGGCACAAAGGCACGAAAGGGGCCCAAAATTTTGTTAAAATTATTCCTAATTTAAATTACACTAAAAATGCCCTGAAAAATATCTTTTGTTCACGTTTTGCACAGAGCGGGATCCCATTAGTTACAAAATGAAATAGTTAAACTACATACAAATTTTGTTATTTATTTTCCTCTAGAATTACAAACAGCCCTATAATAACGAAGTCTTACATTTCCTTTTTTTACTTTCCAATAAGATAATGTATAAGATGTCTGCCTGGCGGTGCTAGTGACCAACAGCTCTTGATTACTGTAGTTGTAGTTTATAGGCATTGATCTCTGTATAGCTGAATGGGGGATCACACGTATTGAAATTAGTAAAATTTGAAGCATAAACTAGCGCCACTAAATGAGTTGTAGAACCGGTAGAACTAAATAAAATGAAACGGAGCCTGCGCACAGGTAAGTGTAAGAGTAGGAATAAAACCACGTTTTAAATTTAAACCTATACAGCGGAATTGTTCTGATTTTGTATTTTGAATAAAGTGATCTATTTTTATTCCATTACAAAAACATTGTGATTGTGAATACCCGTAAATTGAAAATAGATTTGTGAGTAAAAATTATGCGGAAGTGTGTGTTTTGTAAAACAAAAGATAAGAAATTGAACAGTATATATCTTTCTTTAAGAAAGTACAACGTAAGGTTTTATTCGCAATGTAAGAATTGCAAAACTTGCGTAATTATTGTAAATTCATTCTAAGTTGTTTTTCATAAATAATAAAAAAAATATTGTGTATGTAGTAAAATTGACTTAGAAAATTGTTCATATATTAGCTCTGTATAAATATTAGCTATTTAATTACTTTAAAAAAATTCTGAAACTTTCTACAACTCTCCGTAAATTTCTGCTTGTGTTGTGAAAATGACCGTTCTTTTGGTTATCTGTGTTTTTTTTCTTGTTTAACCTCCGGAACCACCGTTAGGTATTGCTTCAGAGGATAAGATGAAGGAGTTGTAGCGTGTGTGAAAATGCCATGCTGACCGGGATTCGAACCGGCCGAGACACTACCACTCGCGCCACGGAGGCCGGCTCTTTTGGTTATCTGACTTGAATAAAATAAACCACTGATCTCTATGTAACTGATAGGGGACTTATGGCATAAAATACAATTAAGTGTTCAATATTGAAGCATACTCCAGCGCCACAGAATGAGATGCTGGGAACTAAATAAAACCATTGTACGCTTGCGCGACTATAATCGTGATGTAGGGATATTTATTTTACTCAGATAAAAACATCACTATAATCACGATTATAGTCGCGCAAGCGTACAATGGTTTTATTTAGTTCCCAGTATCTCATTCTGTGGCGCTGGAATATGCTTCAATATTGAACATTTAATTGTATTTTATGCCATAAGTTCCCCTACCCAGTAATATAGGTAAGAGTGAGATGGGCAAATATCCCAGCAGTTACTTCATATGGAAGTGCCAACTGTGTTTATAAAATACTAAGATTATTGTTACCTATATTATATTTATTATTATAATAATTACTTGCATTATAATTATTGTGAACTGAAATATTACAACAAAAACTTTACGTAAGTATTTAGTGTATCTTTTTATTCCATTTCAATTACAGTGCAGTTATGAATATATATGTACTGAATATGTATTATTTTAAGGGGTAAAGATAAAAAAGAAATTAAGTAGTTCTAGCCGTGCAGCCAAAAGAAAAAATTAAGATAAGAGTGCAGGATCTAACGTACCAAAATTAACGAATTTCCTAAAACCTTTTACAACCAAGGCAGAAAACTAAAACAATTTTATAAACGAAGAAAAGTTGTTCAATAACAATAATAATAATAAAGATGAAAACGGAATTCCAGGATGTTCAAATGTGGAGGAAAATACAAGCATATTTGCTCAACAAGTTTTAGATACTGAAATTGAGAGTACTGCATCATTTTCAACTGATATTGCGAATTTTCAAAATTAAATAGTGACAACGATATGAAAAAAAAAATATATTATGTGACTCATGAATACTTCAACGATCATTTAAACGAGATCCAGCACAAAATAATCGATGCTTTTACAGAGAGTTTTTATAAAACTTCAACGAAATATGGACTAACTGAAAGGGTGTGGCTTTGTTATTCTTCTAAATTGGATATAGTATATTGCGAACCTTATTAATTGTTTTTAAAATAAACAAATAATAATTGGTGAACGCATTAGAGATTGGAGAGGTCTTTCCAAAAAGATAACACTGCATGAAAGAAATAAACAGCATATACATTGTTGTTACATGTATCAAAAATGGAAAAATAATGAAACAATCGATAACAATTCAGAAGAACAAATACGTTATGAATCCAATTTTGGTCCAAGTTTTAGAACGACTTGTTAACATAACATTAGCCCTTTCTAAAAACTTTTTGGCATTTCGTGGTCATCATGAAACGTTCGAAGAAGTATATGGTAATTTTTTGAACCAAGTACAACTTTTATCAACATATGATAATGTTATGAAGCAAGTTATAGAAAAACTGCATGAAACTACCAAATATTTGGGTCTTCAAATTCAAAATGAAATTATTTATTGTCTTGCAACACTTTTGAAAACAATCCTATCTGATATTAATAATGCACCTTTTTACTTCCTTGTACGAAGTAAAGGAAGTATTGTGATCGCGAAAAATTTCGGTTTTCAGATTTCAACGGAAATATCCATTTTGACCATCCCTAAATCCATTTTGACTGTTTCGGCATGACATCTGTATGTACGTCTGTGTATCGTATGTACGTACGTATCTCGCTCGCAAAACTCCAAAACGATTAGCCGTAGAATATTGAAATTTTAAATTTAGGACTATTCTAACATCTAGTTTTGCACCTCTCCTTTTGATTTTAATCGACTGAACCAAAAGTGTCCAAAAAAGTCTTTTCTAGGCCCTTGAGTCAAAAAAGAATTTTTCTCAACTGTAGTAATAAGCCTTCATTAAGAGATTTTCAATGATGTATCATAAGTGGTATTTATTTTCACTGGTTCCAGAGTTATAGCCAAATGAAATTTTAATTAATGAAATATTTTAATCTTATAAGGGGAAGTCACATCAGTTCTAATCAGACTTCATCTCCTTTTTTTTTTAAAAAAGTTAAAAAATTTGATTTATTAATAATTTTATTAACCTCCGATTGTAAAAAAAAATTACAATAAAAAAAAAGGAAAAATATGAGAAGTTATTAATGAAATAAAGTTTTATGTACTTTTCATTAAAAAAAAAAAAAATGTGTACGAATGTATATGTATTTTAATAGGCATACAAGTAAGTCATGTGGTGTCCTCATCAGATTTGGTGAAACATCTAATTATTCGTTTTTGTTTTCATTTTGTTGATGGTTAGATCATAATAATTTTAAAAAAGAAAACAAAAAGATAGTATTAGATAGATATAAGACAAACATTTATTTAAAGAGTAATAAAGGGACTTTTAATCTATCCTAATATTTCAGTTAAGATTGTTGAATTAATAATTGTATAAATATTTATACAATTTTATCATGATGGACCATTGAAGGTGAAAATAGGAGGAAAACATATTATGGAGGTAGAAGAATTTTGTTATTTGGGAAGTAGAATTACTAAAGATGGACGAAGCAGGAGCGATATAAAATGTTGAATAGCACAGGTGAAAGAGCCTTCAGTCAGAAATATAATTTATTTACATTAAAAATTAATTTAAAGGTCAGGAAAAGATTTTTGAAAGTATATGTTTGGAGTGTCGCTTTATATTGAAGTGAAACTAGGACAATCGGAGTATCTGAGAAGAAAAGATTAGAAGCTTTTGAAATGTGGTGCTATAGGAGAATGTTAAAAATCAGATGGGTGGATGAAGTGACAAATGAAGAGGTGTTGCGGCAAATCGATGAAGAAAGAAGCATTTGGAAAAATATAGCTAAACGAAGAGACAGACTTATAGGCCACATATTAAGGCATCCTGGAATAGTCGCTTTAATATTAGGACAGGTAGAAGGAAAAGATTGTGTAGGCAGACCACGTTTGGAATATGTAAAACAAATTGTTAGGGATGGAGGATGTAGGGGATATACCAAAATGAAACGACTAGCACTAGATACGGAATTTTGGAGAGCTGCATCAAACCAGTCAAATGACTGAAGACAAAAAAAATAAAAATAAATATTTTATGTTAATAACTAACATTTTAGCAATTTTGTAACTGTCTACTTTATTAAAGAATTGGAGGATTGTATCTCACTTTGAAATGAAATAAGTTTAAATGAAGAGCAGCAAAAAATGTGTATATGTAATTTAATAATAATTTAGTAATTTAATAGGAAGTCATGTGGTTTCCACATCAGATTTTTTACTGTTATAATGGATACAATACAATATACAAAAAAAAAGCCTAACTCGGTCGAATGTTTAGATTTGTAAAAATGATTAAAAATGAAAGAGACGAACTAATTAGAATAGAAATAAGAGAAATATTTTTCGGTTTTTTGAAATTCTCGATCAATCAGCGTCGGGTTTATAGAACCCGAGAAATAATAAATAAAGAAATAATAAATTTTCAGGAAAACTATAACAAAAAATTAAGCAAATGTAGGGAGGACAAGTGTATGATGTACCAAACTTTATGAGTGGAGCATACAACGGAGTCCAGGATCTTCTTAATAAAGATCAACCTAATGCTATGTACATTTATTACGTATTTCATAATATAAATTTTTTGGTTATAGTATTAAAAGGTTGGACCTACTTCATAATTTACAGGTGAGTCACAAATTACATTAAAAAAATTAAATCCTACTCGTTGGAACGGAAGATACAATTCACCTTTTTTTTTTTAGGTTAACCTCTGGAAATACCGTCAGAGGATGAATGAGTATGAATGTAAATGAAGTGTGTAGTCTTGTACAGTCTCAGATCGACCATTCCTGAGGTATGTGGTTAATTGAAACCCAATCCCCCAAAGAACACCGGTATTCACGATCTAGTATTCTAATCCGTATAGAAGTGCCTTTACTAGGATTTGAACCTTAAAACTCCACTTCCAAGGCAGCTGATTTGCGATGACGAGTTTACCAGTAGACCCGGTGGATTAATCAAATCAAAAGAGTTGCTTACAATTGGTTATATTTTATTACAAACCGTAAACAAACGGTTGACATTTTTCATTTTTCAATAAAAGAACCCGTATAAAAATGTAGGCCACTCCGAGATGTAGAACTCGAATCTCCCCAAAGTAATCATTTTGGATTCTTTGTTTGCTCTTCTTAATAAATAAATGATCTTTCTCAGAATATCACACGATTCATTATTCGTTGATTATACCATTTATATCTGTATCAGAAGAAAATTAATTAAATGGTTTGAAAAATTCTTGTTAGCAGAAAAAAATCATTCTTTTGACGAATTATAATTGATAAGAAATTTCATGGAGATGCTAGTCCCAATAATTGTCATTAATACTTATTTTGCTCAATGTGTAATATTTTTTGGCAACTTGCCCAAGATTATAAATTTCTGTGGGCCGATAGAAAGACTTCATTTGCGACAATATTAAATTATCTGGTATAAAAATTATCTCATATAAAACGTTTTACGTGTTTATATTAATGAATGTGCTACTGCACTTATTTGAATCATCAGTAATTCAAAGTCGCAAAATTAGAATAACTCAAAGTGTTATGATAGCAGTTTTTAAAAGTGTGAAATAAACTTAAAAATTTACCAATTCTTAATTTGGCACATACTTCTAAAAGTCGGTTAATTAAAAAATTATATCCTGTAACTTTTTTGTTTTTTAAATCGGTTTTGTTATTTTATATTTTGATGATTAACTGAAAGATCTGTTGATGTTTCAGAATTAAAAAAATTTTCTTTTAGATAAACTATAATTTTTGATAATATTAAAACTGATATATACATATCTATACATATTTCTTATCTTGTGGATATTTTTCTGTGAAATATAACTGTAAAAATGTTATTTTCTACGTATGAGTCTTCACATATAAAATTGTAGATTTTATTATTTATTATTCGAGACTTTGTAGGTACGAGTTCATATTATTTCGTAAAATAAACATTTTAACAGCAAGTAAACACAGACGATTGCTTTTGTTTACTCGTAAAAAGGAATTCATGATTTTATACTATAACACTGAAAATAATTCGATGAAATTAACACTATACCAATAAATCATATCAACATGCACAAGTCCTGTAACGAGAGGTTTAAAATGTTAGATAAGCATTATGTCTATAGTTAACAGTTCCATGTGTACAGCATTTTTGTAGATAAAACAAAAAATCTGACTAAAAAGTTATTATTACCTTCCTGGTATTGGTTATCTATTCTTATATAATGAAAAAATTATGATACATGAAAAGAATTGACCCCCCCCCCCCAATACCACTCCAAAATATTGATCGGCTCCTCCTCCCTCAATTTTGTCCCCCAAAGTATTTTTTTAGGCCACTTGCAGTATTAGTATGCTTAGGAAGATAAAGAAAGATTCGGTTAAAAAATATGCAATAAATAAAAAGATAGCTTTTTTCGATTTTTGGGGAAGGGAGAGAATTTTGGGGGCAATTTTTATTTAAATGGTAAGATAACCATGCACGCCTGTACTGAGCTTAATATAAAGTGGGGTTAAGTTTGCAAAATTTTGAGAAAATTGACCCCAAAGAAACTATCTATCTCACCCCCTCAAGATATTGAACCCAAACTTTTAACAGATTTCTTCATAAGAATGAGTCAATGTGCCAAATTTCATCAAAATCGGTTTATCCAGTCAAAAGTTATCAAAATTCAAACACCCCCAACACACATACGTACAAATATTAGCCCCATTTTTGTTTGGTTTTTTGGAGTCCCTGGGTCATGAAACGTGAAATTTAAAAAAAAACCATGCCCATTTTTTGACTGATTTATATACTTTCCTTCTTGTAGTATAGGTCTAGAACTATAATAACAGGATAGTAAACTGTTTGAGTTTGTGTTAAATATTTATTTTATAAAGGTCCTAGACTACAAAGTAGTTAGTACAAAACTGTTCTTTCGATGGCATCGCAATGCAATATTTTATGAAATAAAACACAGAAAATACATTTCTGCATTTACTCGTAACTGGTATAGTTATAAATCCATTGATTTGAACTTGCTTAAGAATAACAATTTACAGTTTATTTAATGTGAGAATTGTTTAAAAGTTACTTATTGCGGTTTATAAAAAAAACTAGCTTTTATCCGCGGCTTCGTTCGTGGTGAACCTTTAAACGAAATACGCGAGCAACTATGTCATGTCAATCAGTGGCTTTTTGCCCGGGCATTAGCTCTTTAGTTACATCCTGCCACGAAGGATTACAGGTAAAAGTTACAAAGAGGTCAGGCCTGCCGTAAGTTCGTACATAAGCGAAAGCGTCTTGAGTATATTCATGCAGATAACGGAGAATGTTCACAAAAGTAGAAGGCAGAATAACCATCATGCCTATGTCGTTAGGTCTAATATTACCATCTGCGCTAATCGCATCTTGTAGATGAATGTAATTTTCAGCTCGTAATTTCGTCTGGTTTATAGAAATGTAACGAAGGCGTTCGCTCTCTACTTTAATATACATATTTACCAAGAATTGATGAAAGAGTTGCCTTGACCGCGAAAGGAGATTGAAGTCGTGCTCTTGAAGCATCATGTGATACGCATAAAAATCCATGCAGGAAACTTTTTTATTGGGAACTGACTGTCATGTTCTTGGATTAATGACTGGAATATTGAAATGATATCCTGGCTCACCTTTACCGAAAATTAACGGGTACTGCAAAGCATCATAAAATTTATGAGTATCGGCTTCGCGTTTCAGCGTATTATCATGTGCCCGTAACACTATGTCTCGTGGAGAGCACGGGTCACCAGTAACCAAAACAGCAACTTCATTGATCATCGGCGCATTATAACGCCTCTCATGTTCGCCACGTGGAGTCCGATCAGCATGAATGACCACTATGTAATTATCTGGAGGCCAGTTTTCTTTTCTACTTTTAAAGGTATTTACCAATAAATTGTGGCTGTGTAACATTCGTTGAATTTTCAATACTGTATCTCTTTCGACTCCTTCAATATACTGACAACGACGGTTTACTTCATTTTCTTCATCACTCATAAAATACACCTGCAAAAATTTATGCTGTTCATTATCTGCTGGAAAAGGTGATCCAGTTTGATGATATATCTGTCCTTGTACAGTAAAAGTTGGTGAAACTCCGGGCATTCTTATCACTTTATCTCCTCCAAAGGATATCATTTGGAATAATATTTTTTTCACTGTAATACCGTCGGTATTACAGTGTTGGATTGGCGCTTTATTTCATTTACTTATTGGAACGCCAGATGGCGTTGAATTTGGTCAAATCTTTTGTCGGGCGATCATACTTACCAATATAAATTTGTTTACCCTCCCGAAAAAATATTGTTTTTTTTTTTTTTTTACTAAAACGTGTCCTATGTCCTTCGCAATACCTTTGATAATATGTGTACGAAGTTTCATGATGATCGGTTGAGTAGTTTCTGCGTGAAAGCGTAACAAACTCACATTCACATTTATAATATTAGTAAGGATTTGATTGTCAATTTCATATTTCGGCGGATAAAATAACCTGAGATAGTTTGGGGATCAAAATTATATTGTTGATGTAAAATTACATTGACATTAACATTGAGTTTACCAGTTAAGTTACTTTTCCAATGACGGTAATTTTATGTTCTACTTTACAGAAATTAAACAAGACCTTGTAAAATTAATTATTTATACATTCAATTTTTTAGTAATCAGCATCAGAAAATATCCTTAATTTAAAAAATATAAAAGGAAAAGAAAAATATCGCGTAATAACCCATGGAAATATGCCTCCAGAGGCCTGTTTCTTAATATTGCTAATATTATTAGTTACGAAGTAAAAATTACTAATTTAAAATTATTAGTACTAGTAATTTCTATTTCACAATGCAAATAGTTATATTTATAATATTAGTAATTTTTACAAGTACGAAAATCACAAATCAGATATTATTTGAAAAGAATGTTAGATTATAAATTTGAGTATATTAGTACCATTATTTTACGGTTAAGTTTTAGAAAAAAAATAGAGTTAAAAATTTTTTTTTTAAGAAAATGTGTAAAAGAGATGACAACCGAAAAATAAATTTTGCTTATCCAGGTTTAAAAAAAAGTTTTTCGGTTCTTTTAGTCAAACTTAACCAAAGTCAACAAACAAATAATGTGGAAGGAAATTAATTAAACTCAATCCATTGCCGCAGTTCCTGCAAAAATAGTCGTTTAATGTTACGTGGCCAAATTTGTGAAAGGATTAACTACGATATGGATTTTTTTAAACAATTTTATTTTTTCTTTACTTTTAATCTTAATATAATACTGTATGTGCTTTTTATTGAAATATTAATCTAAATCGGGTTAGATCCTTCATCCACCTGCGTATTCGGCACAACTGTACAAGACGTACATTTGAGTCGTGTTTGGATTGGTTATCGATTGGCTCCCATATATTTAACCTTTTTCCATCACAATGATCCGCGGTTGATTAGCGCTCCGCGAAAATATGTTGGTATCTGATTGCCTCCCTTCATAGTCTTATTCTACCCTCTTGTGAAAAAATTTCAAAAAATTACAATATATTAAAGAGATTTAACAGATTCTGACAAAAAAACCGTTACGATTGGATATTTTTTATGTCTGTAACAACAAAAAAATTGAAACAGTACAAAAATTACGATAATTTAATTGCAGAATTTTTTTTGCGCATTTGTACCGCGTTTTTTATTAGCGAAAATTTTTTTTTGCTTTGTGTTTATGAAACATACTTTGCTGATTTTAAAAATAATACTTTCAAGCAAATCGGTTGAAAATTGGGCAAAATATGATGAAAAACCCGTGTCATAAATCACAGATTAGTAGCATATGTTAGTATAAGTGAAAGTAGATTCAGAACACTACGTTTTATAAAAATCCCCACCACTCAAAAGACTATTCACATTGACAAAAAAACATTTTTACTGTATACTGTTATTCATTACGAATCGATATGTGTTACATGTTTACCGATATCATATGTCAGAAAAGATATTTATAGACCTCAAGTAAAAGTGACGTATTTATGACCACAAATTCCTTCTTTTTTTTGTGTGCCGTATAACATAATTTATTATGTGTTTCAATACATCGATATGTTGCTAGTAAGATAAGCTATTTTTGTAAATAATAAATAAATCCGTAATCCTCATAGCAATTATAATACACAAGTCACACACACACACACACACGCGCACACACACACACACACACACACACACACACACACACACACACACACATACACATACATACACTCACACACACTTCTGAGAAAAAAATGGTCATATTCTTTCTAGTCTAAATAAAACATTTTACATCGTATAAACGTCGTTCAAATTGTGTAATAAAACTGATTCCTTTGTGAATATACAAAAAATAACCGACTTAGATCCCATATAAAATGATTTTGTAACAGCGTTTTAAAACTGACGCCGCACGTAACCAGTTCCAAGGCTACATGATCTAAAAAGTTAAAGCAAAACACTTCCGCTGCATCATCTGAAAGCAACTATGATGTGATAAGGATTTTTAATGCAGTTTAAAAGTTGTTAAAATTTAAAATATAGATTACAAAATATAAAAAGTTAAATTAAGTTAAAAATCTCGTTCTGAAATTTAAAAACGAATGTAGGATCAAGAATTTTGCATAAAATTTAATGAAGAAATTTCCAAAGCAGCTCAAGCTTCAAGTTAATGATCAGTTCAATATAAAGTTTCTTAAACATTCTGTAGAAAAGGTAGTTTCTTTTAATTTATTTCACGTTTTCTTTACTAAAAATTCCTCTGATAATACTTTTACTTATGAAAGGATGGATTCGATAACAGAGCTTTTCTTTATAACTAATTTGTAATTACCACACCAATACCTTAATTGCTCGAAATTGCGATAAAATTGAAATAATTGAGCTTAAGATAGTAATAACCGAATTTCAAGTTGGTTGAGTTGGTGGATGAGATGACTTGTTTTGTTGGTGTAAGGATAGTATTGTAACAAGACCTATGCGGGCCTGAGTAACGAATTCCTATCAATTATTATGAAAGTAATAATTAGTATAATAATTGCAGGAATCCAGAAAAGGACAAAAAGGAGAACCCTTTTTGTAAAGTATAGGTCCGTTTAACAATAGTCCTTTGTTATACTGCCCGCTAACACACAATGAACAACTGGTGTAGGGTGAGAAGAGACCAGGTTTGGAATTCATGGGAACAAAACCTCGCTGAACTGTTCTCACGCTTCGACTTGGGTTCGCTCCGCAGGTAAAGAGGCTAGAAGTATAAATAGCTCTGGAAGACCAACTAAAAGATAGTTCTATTAGAACCAGTCTGCGAAGCGTTACGGCGTCGGTTCCGAAAGGGCATTTCTGCAAGGAGTTCAGCGAGGAGAAACTGCGAGTTGTGGAATCGTGTGGGTTGAGGAGAGTTCTGCGAACTAGTCTAGCAAGACGTACGACGACCGTCCACCGTGAAGAGTCACAGGTGTGAGTTCACGAGACGACTGTGCGAGACGTCAGTCCAGCGAGGAGAGTATCCAGTTCGATACGATTAAGGTGACGATACGAGTAATTCCAGAACAAAGAAATATTATCGGTGAGTTACAGTAAAATTATAAGTGAAAGAAATAATGCAATAGACTTCATTCATAAACTGTTAGGGTAGACAACAAGAGGGATTTGAAAGTGAATTTTATATGATTGGTTTTTAATATAAGACTAATGGTTAAAACTAGCGGTTTTTTGTTAATGGGTCTGAATACTAGTTTTCTGTCTATATACTGGAATAAATTCTGAACGATTATTAATTTTGAACTGTCTTACGTATAATCTGTATTTATTATTTATTATTGACATTACTATCATTGTTTGATGTGTAATATTTTGATTGATGCTTTGTTGATTATGTTATGTATTTTTCTCTGTTTTTATGTCATGCTTACTGTTTTTTTTTTTTGTGGGTGAAAAACGCCTGGGCGTTATCATCGCCCGGTAGTTATTATTAAAAGGGTAAAATAATAAACCACACAAGGTGTAAACGTAATATTAACCATATAATAAAAATTTACTAAACCAAGCCAAGAAGACAAAATAAAACCCAAAACTAATACCACAGACAAAGTTGATAAAATATAAAAGCTAAAATAATAGAATAAAGAAAGTATAAAAACTTACCTAACTCCGATGGGTTGTGCAAAAATCCCCTCCACGGATAGTAAAATTAAACACATAGAACTAAAAAATCAAATCGAAAATAAAGGTTAAAATTATTTTAAAAAAACTATCTTTACAGAAAAACATATATGAGTATATTAAATCCTTTGCAGTAACCCAATACTATGTAAAAAGAGAAACATCCGTTCCAAAATCCCGTTATCATTGCACAAGATATCACGAATGCTTACTGTTTTGATTATGTTATGTTTTATGTCATGTAATTATTGTTTACTACTGTTATTGTGATTGTAATTACTATATTAATATTTGTGTTCATTAATTGTTTTATTATTGTCAATTATTATTATCATTATTGTAGTTATCACCATTGTTATTATTATTAATTAATTTTCCTTGTAATTTGAACATTTTAAAACAATAAACTGTAATTATATAAACATTCTAAACTGTCAACAATCTCTCAATATCCTGATCGAGCCGCGAAACACGCAACAGTATTTGCGTGCTGACTGCATAGTCTAACTGAAGTTAAATATAAGAAGAGCTTTTATATGAAACCTCCGGTGTTAGAAGAAGGCGCTGGAATCGCGCTTCCGCGAACCGGTTAATTTGATAGTTGAGGGTTGTAAGTTAAGGTGGTAGGATTGGAAGAGGCCATACGAAGGCAATACTCTTGGGTAAATACACTGATGTAATTGTCTGCCCAGACATTCGCATCGGTGACATCCTGACGGAGGCTACAATAATGATTGTATTGCGTTATTAAGTTTAGACGGTCTAAAAGATGACCTCCGTAAAAGCCCATTAGGGCTAGGAACGGAGGGGTTGATGTGGCGACCGAGATCGTCAGAAGGCGGGTGTCTTTTCGTACGGGGATCAGGATGTATACTGCAGTATGCAATAACAGTATAACTTGGCCGGTATTATTAATAACACCGGCCAAACATCCTCACCAATCCTATTAAAAAAATTAATTAAAAAATTGCTTACGATGTGTTTATCAACAGCAGTGCAGTGTATTTCTTTTTAATATTAGAATTGTGTTTAATAGTGCTGGTGTCGTGTTAAGTTTGATATAGATTTAAAAGTCGGTGTAACACGTCAAGTTGATGGGATATCGATACCCCCATAAAGTCATTCTGATAGGAGACGCAGCTTGCCTCTTTCGTTCGCTTTCCTATTTCATTTAAGATACTCGGGATGCGAAACAATTGCAACTTAACGTCACTGATAATTGGAACGAGTTTTCTTATTCATCTAAAACGGTGCCAATTATTCAAATTCCGGCGATTATGTACTCGAAATGTCCCGTCATTTAACTTACCGAGGAACTTGCGAATTAGAAGCTGCTGGTAATATATTTCTATTTTTTATTGTATCTCAACAATAAATTTTACGCAAAATTCGGATCAGCTATTCACCCAGTGAAAGTATTACAAAGTTTTACTGGGCATATTTTCAAAAGCCATTTCGATGTGTATGTGCCTATTTCTGAAATAGACTTTCTTTCCAAACTTATTAACATCATTAAACTCCAAAAAATCCTAAAAAACGTCGCGTTAGATATACAGATGTACACGTAAAAAACAAATCACTCAAACTTCGAAAAAAAACATGCAAAATAATCTCACGGTAAATAAAACAGCAGTGGCCAAATGTCAACAGAAACGCCCAGAAGTGAACAAAGAAATAGTTGATAAATACCAACAAAAGAATCCGGAAATTCATCGTACAGCAACAGCCACATACCAGCAACTCATCCCGAACTGTGCCGGGCGGTAGCGCCCGTTTATCAGAAAACTCACCCTGAAGGACACAGAGATGGGCAGGATCAATTTGAGAAAAATAACCCTGGAAAACTGTCAGAATGTCTCTTACTCCTATGGAAAAGTAAGGCTCTTTCAGATTTGCCTTACGATCCTGATGTGGCTTGCGAAAAAATATCAGCACTATGACCGACAAATGTCAATATGATAATGATCTGAAGTGGAAAGGTGAGACGCCTGCCATGTGCTGTAATTCTGGCAAAGTCCATCTCACACCTATGGAACCTCTGTCAGAACTCTGTATAATTTACTTATGGGGGATAATCCATCATCGTCACTTCATCGATCGCATTCGATAATACAATGGCTGTCTAAATGATATTTTTTGATGGTAAGCAGGTTGTAGAAGTCGTTTTTTAATCAAAAAAAGAAAATTGTGTAGAAGACAGTTTATTCCAGCTTTTAAAGTGCAGTGTCAAGTTTATCACTTGCATGGAAACTAGCTGCCAGAGTCAGAAGAAAAGGGACAGCTTTTACAGGTTTGTTTTGTTGGTGAAGGTGAAAAAAAGCATGTCTAATGTTTTAAAACTATTCTGGCATCAAGTCAGAGTTAGTCAGACAGCTACAATGAATGCTTCACAATGTAAATAAACAATAAAGGACTTAAAAAGAACAATTGTTAAGGTGCCATCAGATTGAGAAAGATTTCAAGTAGTAATCCACAGAAGCCCGCTAATGCACGTAAAGGTTTCTACAGCAAAGTGATAACTCTGGTGATAGTTGGACAGCAGTTCAGAAAGCATGGTATTATTCTCCAAAGCCACAGTTACCAGCTATAAAGCATCAGCGAACTTCATCGATCTTATGGTGATGATGAGTATTCGACAGATGTACAGCAGTAAGATCCAAGAACAAAGTGTTTTCTCAGCAAAACTGTTCTTTGCTGCAAGTTTTTGTATCATGAAAAGAGAAGAAAAAGAAAATTATTTGCTGCAATATGGCGCGTTATTTAATCAATACTTGATATGTATGCAAAGATAGAGACTGACAAATTAATTTATATTAAATTTCATGAGAAGGAGCCGGGGGCAGATAAAATTCATCTGAAAGATTCCGCACCATAGGAAGACAGGATGTCCAAACTGATCAACTGGGAAGAATAGTTGTACTAACCTTATCTTTCATTGGAGATCTACAGTACATGCACAAGCGAGCTCAAGATGGAATGGCATCGTCTGTCACTATGGTAGTTCAGATCTGTTCATCACATTTACATGCAATCCTAAATAGAAGAAAATTCAAGAAGCATTACTACCTGGACAGAAACATTATCACCGCCCTGTCGTAATTGCAAAGGTATTTCACCATAAAGTGAAGGAGTTTATGGATCTATTGATTAAAATTTGGAAAAGTGCGGTGTTCAGTGGAATTGCAAAAAAGAGGTTTACCTCATGTGAATATCTTGTTACAGTTGGAAAATCACATCTCTCCCATCATGATAGACAAATTTGTGTCTGCTGAAGTACCAGATCTGAATGAGATCTACTTCTCTATGACATTGTCAAGGCCAACATCATCCATGGTTCATGTGGAAATTTGAATAAAGATTGTCCTTACAAAAAAGAAGCAGTAAAAATTACCCTTTCATGCTTCTCCAAGAAACACAGAGTTTATAACACTATCAAAGTACAGATGGCAATCTACAGATAATGGTGGTTTTACAGTGAGCATAAACAGAGTGGAATTAGCTAATAGGTGGGTAGTGACGTATAATTCTATATTATTAAGTACTTTCAATGCCCATATAAAAGCAGAAATAATCTGTTCTGTTAAGGCCATCAAGTTTGTTTGTAAATACATTATAAAAGGCAATAACCAGACAGCCTTTGTTCTGGAAAATAAAGGCCAGATCCATGAGATAAAAATTTACAAAAGAGGCCGATACATCAGCAGTTCTAAGGCAGTCTGGAGAATTTTGGCCACAAAAGATATTCCACTGTCATTTTGACATTCATCTCAAAAATGGCCAACAAGTTTACTTCACTGCTATGTATGTAACAGAAAACTTTTCCCTTAACAATTTGCTTTTGGCAAAATTGAAAAGCAGTCTTGGCAATGCTTTGCCAGCTGCATCTTCAGGCATTGCCATGATGCATCTTCAGGCATTAGAAGGAGGAAAGGCGGCGCACTCAGCTTTTCAATTGTCTCTCACTCTTAATCATATTGAGTATTCTATGTGTTCTATTTTAAAACAAATTAATGTAGCCCAAGCTATCCAAGACTTGGAAATCATTGTTTGGGATGAGAGTACACTGGTGCATAAAGGTGTTTTGAGGTGCTTAATAACACTTTCAAAGATCTCAGATATTCCAATGATGTCATGGGAGGACTTAAGTACTTTTGGCTGGAAGCATCCATCAGTCTCTGTCAGTATTACCAAGAAGAACTCAAGCGAATGAGGTCAAAGCATGCATCAAGGCATCTCATTTAAGTTCTCAAACAAACAAACTCTCTACAAGAAAAAACATGAGAGCTTATTTGAGAGATGAAGTTTCTGGTGGATAGTTAGCTGTCCAGCGGGTAACTGTAGCTATTGTCTGAGCTAATTTTATAAGTAGGAGAGGGTAAGTACACTGAATCTACAGGACGATTACTGTTACAGTTGCACTTATTTATTCACATACACCCAAACCCACAATAGCTGGAAAACTGGTTGGAGGAAATAAATTATACTACATCATTTTATAATCAGAAAGGAATAGAAAATAGGATCAAATAATTTCATATGAGAATATTTTTATATCTACAGTCAGTAGTAGTATTATAAATACTGATAATTATACAATGAAAACAGAAATTTAAGGGAAACTTAACAAAAAATTAAGTTATAATTTTTTTTTGTAAAAAAGACTATAATAACATATGGTGTAATACAAATGCTTTTCCAGAGAAATTAATACAAATGATTCATAACAAATACTACTGACTGTTATAACATTTAATTCTTATTATATCAAATAATTAATTACAATGTCTTTGTTACTAATTATAACATACAATAAAGTAAAAAATTGTCATCTTTTTAAGTTATCTGCTATAACTTCTCAGTCAAAACAAAAATTAATTATTTTATGAAAATTAATTGATGTATCTTACAAACTAACAGCTAATTTAAATTTAAAATTAACTTATCATAAAATGGAACTAAGAAATGAAGAGCAAACAACAAAATAATAAAAACACTGACAATATATAGAAGTTCTTTAAATTATTTTTAAAAATTAAAATTTTATTATATGTTTATATGGATTTTAAATGTTTTAAAGCTGCACAAGCTATTATGTCACTATATTATTAAATCACTAACTCAAACTAATACTGGAGTTATTATTCAAATTCATAATGAAATATTTAATATCACAAGTGCAAAAGTTTGAACAAAATGTAGTCCAATATAAAATTGTAAAACTTCATAATTTATTAACACTTACACATAATATGCTACAATATTGTATTAATTTACTGAGATAAAAAATCCTAGCTTTTTTTTAATTCATGGCTAGTGCAAGAAAGGCCAAAAATTGACATAAATTACAGTCTGTAAAATAAGTACAGAATGAACAATGTATTTAGTTACAACCAAGAAAAATATTTAATTTTTTCATTGATAATGCTGAAGTCATTGCTTTATCTTCACATAATAAAAATGTTGAAGGAGATAAACTACTATCACTACTATTGCTACTCTTGATACCCAAAAGTGACAAATGAAGAAGATTTACTGTATATTTTAATGAAAGAAACATAAAAAATGTTTTACCAAGCCTACTATATTAGATTCTATGATTAGAAATTAGTTCATAACTTAAGTTATTACATTTTCTTTATATTAGCAGTGTTTAACACTAAAAAAATGCTCTTTAAATGTTTTAAAATTGATTAGATATTTAATACTTTGTTAATTTTTACTTCAATTCAAAATTAATTCTTCAACAAGCTGTGAAGCAAACAATTTATTTTTAATTCATAAGAACATTAAAAACATTTAGAAATATCTTCTTTCCTAGATAATCCTATAAAAATCAAAATTTCCAATGTCATCCTTATATTTAGATTAAATTTAATTACTTTTCATAGTTTATTTTCGCAATTGAAATATAATTTGGTATGTACTCTATGTAGAGATTCACATGTAACAAGTTACTTTTTTACAATGTAAGTAAATTTTTTTCTATTAAATGGAAGAAACGTTTTTAATAGGTAGATAACTTCAATATGTATTGTTTCACAATATGTACCTTTAATATGTATTGCTTTATTAAGACATCCTTATCATTATTACACTTATTTATTATCTTACCAAGCACAGAAGGAAATCATTAACTCAGTATTGCTTTAAAATTGAACAGTTTATATCTTTGTTTTAGAATTTAATTTTGGTTCATGAACCACACAACATGAAAATAATATCTTCTTAATAGTATTTATACTGTGAGATTAAATTAATGATTACCAGCGATAAATTAATGACTACCAACAGTACTTTCCGGCTTAATTTTTTATTACCTATACAATATATAAATACATTTACAAAAATAACTTGCTGTGAGTTAATTGTAAACTTAGCATCTTGACAGATTTATAACATCTTTTTCATATTAATATAGAACTTAGGTTCTTAGTAAATAAATAATTGAATATCCAGAATTAATTAGTGTTTCTGATTCTTTAACTATCAGAGTTCAATTATGGAGTCTTAGAATTGATTGGCCTAAGTTTTAGTGAGACTGACCACCAATCTTTCATTAGACTTATTTACAACTTATGAGGAGTAAAATATATTTGTGACTGTTAGAGCAGCCATAATAAATCAGTACATAAGAGATTGTAAAGTCAATTCTTCATTAAAAAAATAAAAAATAAATAAATAATGAGAATATAAAAAACTGACTTAAAAACAAATGCTTGATTTCCATTCAAAAAAATGAATGTGGACCAAAGGACATTTAATGGACCATGCTAAAAATTATCTGCAAAAAGAAATTAATTCAGTAGACAGTAAAGTTAAAGAAAAATTTTATAGCTTCAGTTTTCTACCTGAGGAAACAGTTCAATAATTTTTTGCCTTTGTGTAGCCAGTTTGAGAATTTTGAGTCAAGTATTTGTAGATGTATTCGTTGATAAAGGCAAAATGTTTCTGTCTGGGACAAAATATAGAATACTGAAGTTCCAAAAGATAAAGATAACATAGCCCACAACACAAAGTGTTAACTATACACAAAATTACAAAAATTTAAAAGATAGCAGTAATAAAACTGTTTCTCAATTTCCTAAAGTTTTGTGATAATATATATTATAATAATTGAACATTGTGTCATAAGAATAGCATCATAAGAGTAGCTTACTTAAGGTCGCACCAAACTTTTAATTTAAAACTGCTTTTACTCTGCCCAGAATTACAGCAACATGGATGTTTTTTCAATTTCTTTATCAATTTCTTCTTTAGAAGTTAGTCTTGTCTGAACACTAAATTCATAACTGTTTTGAACTGCATTACTCCTTTGGTTAATTTGTCCATTTAGTAAATCCTGAATATCTTGCAAAGACAACCCCTTTGTTTCTGGTAAGAAAATATATGTGAAGATGAAACCAATAAAACAGACAACAGAAAACAACCAAAATGCAGAATGGTTTCCAAGGAATGTAGATACATTGCTAAAAAACTTTGTGATGAAGAACATTAGTGTGAAACAGAAGGATGTCACAGCCGCTGAGGATATCGCTTTCATATTAGGTGGAAACATTTCACCCATCACAGCCCAAGGCAATGGGCCGAAACCTGTAGAAGAGATATTTACTTGTATTAGTTATTGTTAATTTTAAAAAAATCACTAATCTTTGAAAATGGCCACAAATTGTTGTGAAAAGCAAAATAAAATATGCAAAAGTGTTCTGAAATGAGTTTTTAAAATATAATATTAAATCAATCAAATTAAATTTGTTATTGAAAACTTAATAATTCTATACTGTTTTCATTCCTAACTTCATAATAAATAATTGTAAATTTATTTTCCTGTAGAAATAAATAATTTTTATTCTTTGTGAAGAAAACGATTTACATATTTATAGATAAAAAAGGTATAAGTTTTTGACATCTAACATAAGACAAAAAAAAAAATACCTGAAAATGGCAAAACCTATTCAAGAACAAATATCTTTCTCCTAGGCATGCTAGAAAAGACCAGACTTATTAACACAAAATGATATTAGGCTACTTTCCACGCAGGTCTACCATTTTTAAGAATATTTATTGCATTGCAACAGCAATAATAAAATGATTTTTCAAGCATTGTTTTGAAATTAAGCTACTCCCCTTCTATAGGAAGAATCCGATTGGAGTAACAGGATTAAAAAAAAACTCTTGTGAAGTTCTGTGGAATAAGACCAATTTTTCATTATTTTATTTTGTAAAATTATCATCTTCTTCTAATCTAAAATTTTTCAAAGAAAATGAATGAAGAAATAAATAAGATATAGAAATAAGTAATCAATCAAGAAGAAAAATAAAATTATACACAAATATAAATATTAAAAAAATAATGTTGATCTCTGTGGCAGAGTGGTAGCATCTCAGCCTTTCATCTGGAGGTCCCAGGTTCGAATATTCCTATCACCAGCTTCTTTGAGCTTACACGGTGAATTAAAAAAAAAGAAAGAGAAACAAGAATTTAATATACTGTAACAAAAAAATCAGTAATAATAATGATGGCCTCACTATTTTGCATTCAGGAACACACTGATTTAGTACAACAAATTATATACATATGATTAACCAGTAGATCCTACATACAAATGTCAAGTTTCCATTCATTCATCATTGTGATTACCCCAAAGTGCATGAAAAATACACCACTATACAGTCAACATAACCGTTAGATAAAAAATACATACATAGTCATCATAACCCTCAAAGTAGGTAATGCTAACTGAATACATTGAACAATATTGCTGACAATAGATACTACAGATAGAGGAACATCAACATTCCAACTTGTAACAAACCACATTTCTAACTTGCCGTGCTCAAATTTTTTTGGCCTTAAATTGAACATAACTTAAGAACAACTCAGCCAATCTTCACCAAGTTTCCACATGCATAACTTCAGATATACTTCAACAGCATATGTAAATTTCAAAGAAATTAATCTAGTATTTTTGGATATTTTATACATAAGCCTATGGGCCATTTGCCATCAAATTTTATACATAGGTCTATAAATAAATATATAAAAAATAGTAAATGGTATTTTTGTACTCCTCATACCTAAAAACACAAAGAAAATCCATATTCAACCCCCATTCCCACCATATGATTGAAAGTAATACTGTACTTTTCTTTGAAAAGTCAGTAAAAAATTTGGACTCAAAGTGAAAGGAAATATTGTAATTCGGAACTACTATGAGGTAAGCATTTTCCTTTGAACCTACCTGATTAGGTTATTACTTCTAGCAGTAACTGCACTGGTAAATTATCATTACAATTTCATTAAACTCTAAAAATACATATTTTTGAAAATGAAATTATTCGTGTACGTATATTAGTGACATTTCTGCTGTTGATGAAATAATTTTGGAATTTATTAATACTTTATCAAAAGATTGACCAAGATGAAAGTTTCTTTACAATTTGGTGAAGTGGAAAAGTTCATTTTGTTAATATATTCTATCTCTAATGTTAAATGTAAATATTTAAACTGTTTATTATTGCATAAGATGATATTTATTATATAAGGACCATTCAGTAAAGACTCATGAACATTAATAAAGGATGTATTATTACTGAGTAATATCAGGATTAAACTAAAGTAATTTTTCAACATAATTACATTTAAAAAAATTCCTTCTATTAGATGAACCTTATTATTATTATTGTAGCAAAGATTCTTAGTGTATGACTTCAAAATATAATTGTCCTAAATTTTAATTCTTTTGTTACACTGAAAGTACACCTCCGCTGCAGAACTTCTTTGAATGAACCAAAGAGAAGAAAATTATCAAGTGAAAAATCCAGGCTTTAAGACAAGTTTGATAACACTTCTTGAACAGTTTTCATTAGTGTCTGCTATGTACTGGAGTGTAGCGTGAAGAATTGTCATGATGCAGAATTATACATTTATTCTACTTTCCTTAATGCTTTCAAATGTTTTCCAAATAATTAATTCGTATCAACATTTACAGACTCATCATAAGCTATTTATTTATTCATCATTTACTTGTGTCTATGTTTTATCATTTCATCAACATGTTGCTATAAAGTTTGGTATTGATATTTCATTTGGTCTTCCAGATTGTTGCAAATTTTAAACACTAAAATGATCATCTCTAAAATGCCCTACCCAACTGTAATACACAATATGTCTGAAAAGTTCCTGAACTAAATAAAATAAAATAAAATAAAAATACTGATTTAAAAATAACGAATTTACTCACATAAGCCATCTACATAGAACCCTTCTCTAGTTATACATTTGCTGCAGCGCCATTAGAGCCCGCAGAACGTTCTGGAGACATCACTTTGTGGGATCGCCTTCAACTGTTCGGTGCAAGCCCTTTGGATGGCCGAAATGTAGTCGAAAAAGCGGCCTTTCCTCTTCACCTTGTGTTTTGGGAACAGAAAATGGTCTGCTGGAGCCAAGTCGGGTGAATAGTGCTGGTAGGATAAGACGGTAATTTGATTTGCGGCGTAATAACGTGTTAAAACTGTTGCCATATGTGCCGGGGCATTGTGGTGCAAAAGAGTCCAACTGCCTGGATCCCAGTACTCGGGCCGGATTCGACGAATGCAACGCATCAGGCGTTTCATTACTTCCAAATAGAATTTAGAATTCACCCTTTGAGTTTAGAATCAGGCCCTTTAAGTCGAAGAATGCGAACAACATCGTTTTCACTCTTGATTTTTGCTACTTGACTTTCGCCGGTCTTTGGGTGCTTCAGGTTCAACGATCAGCGGATTGACGCTTCTTTTGCGGATCATAAATGAAGCACCAGCTTTCATCCCCAGTTACAATTGATTGCAAAAAGTTCGGGTCGCAATCGACAGTTTCAACGAATTCTTGAGCGCAAGAAAGATGCACTGTTTTTATTCTTTGGTCAAGAAGTGTGGATCAAAACGAGAACACTCCTTTCGGTGGTTCATTTTTTCTGTTAGAATTGTTAGAATTACCGCGTCTTTACGGATGTTTAGCTCTTCTGCTATGGCCCAAAGGGTAAGATGAGGTTGTTCGAGCAGGAGCGCGAGTACTTTCGCAACGTTTTCGTCGTGAACAGCTGTTGACGGCCTCCCGCTTCTTTTGTCGTCATCCAACGACTTTCTACCGTCTTTAAACCGTTCCACCACGTATATGATGTAGTACGAGTTGCGGCTTCATCACTGAATGCTTGCTGTATCATAGAATAAGTTTCAACGAAAGATTTTTGAAGTCGAACACAAAATTTTATTGCGCTTCTCTATTCCATGTCGCGAGCGCGCGCATGGTCACATGAACACAACGTACACGGCCGAATATAACTCGAGACTGGAGTGACGAAACGTGATGATATTTTGTACACACCTCGACAGACATTGTACTACATAATTTCTTGGTTGTCCGAGAGATGGCGCTACTTGAATCGACTACAGAAATTTAGTTCGTATACTTTTCAGACCTACAGAGTAGGTCTATAAACAGTTTTTATTATTAGTATTATGCTAGTATATGCTTGCATTCTGTAATAAACTCTTCCCTATATAAAAATTTCTTAACAAAGATCAGGGTTGCTGAATCACACATCATTTCTGTAGAACTGTAAAAAATTTATTTAATAATGGACCCTATCAAACAGCTATAAATGGTTTAATTTCTGCAAAATTAGATAACAAAATACGTTTTAAACGGAGATGGGGACTTTAAAAAGAGAAATAAGCATGTTTTATATTATTTTGATCAATCTATTTGTATTATGTCTTTAACTACTGAGTGGAACACATATTACACAGATCCAGTTAGTAGCTGGAAAGGTTAAATGGTCTATAAAAAGCCAAAGACTAAAAAGCAAAAAAAGAATTAAGCAAAAGAATTGTCATATGGAAATTGTCCTATCATAAATTGTTTTATGATCAGGAATTTGGTTTAGACCAAGAATTTCTGATAAACAATAACTGATTACACTAAAATAAATCAGATTATACCACTTACAATAATAGAAATTTTGTAATGAAATACTCAACATATTTGATATGAGAATGAATGTGTTTGTAATTTTGAGCCCTCCATTAAAAAAGATTGAAATAACAAAACCTGAAATTCAAAAATACATTCTCCATCCAAGGACAATTAAAAAACATTTTATCAAAGAAATTCAGGCCTTTTTGTCAAAGTTCCTAGCCTCATTTAAGCTGACAAAAATTGCTTTTTATTGGCCTGGGTGAAGAGAACTTATTGAAAACATACGGGATGTCACTGTATTTCAATTTTTGTTAAATGAAAGGATCAATGAAAGGACTGAGTGTTACAGTTCTGCTGCAACTTTTAAAATTTCAGATGGAAGCCTGCTCCTTCTTAGCAAAATATTTTTCATGGCTTACTTGCTTACTCAGAATTCATTCTAGTAGAATTTAAATAAAAATCATTGTAGGATGCCCAATTTGAAACATATTTTGTAGAAAACATTGTGTATAAAATTTTAATAAGCAATCCCTTTTTCTGCATAATGAAAGATAATTAAATGATATTTTGAAATCTTATAAACTTTATTTTTGTGGTTAAAGTATTTTCCATAAAACATATTTTGTGAAGCATATTTTGTAGTTAAAGCATATTATTAAAACTTAAAAAGTAAAAAAAAATGAAATATTTAAAGAATGATTTTAGTGAAAAAAATATATCAGTCATCAAAATAATACAGATCTTCTATGACAAAAAAATAAAAGGCCCAAGGCCATTGTTAAAAGTCCTAATGGCTCAACAAACTTTATCACATAAAAGTCAAAATTCAATAAAATAAAAAAAATGTCAAAAGCCCTTTCTACTATGGATAATAATGAGTACAGCAATTTTTTATTTTTAGTTAAACGATAATATTAGCATTATTATGATAACTGAAAAAAAAATCTTTACCTTTTAGTGCATTTTAAATAAATACAGTTTTAAATTTATTTTTAAGAAAGATATTTGATCAAATAAACTTTATTTTTATGTGTAATGTTGAAGCAGAGGCTTATCTGAATTCCAGAAGTGTATGAGAGTAATTGAACCAATATGTAACAGTGCATGTAAATATGGGATTCTGATGAATATATTATTACCAGAAAAAAATATTAATTCTAAATTTATTCATAATTATAATCACATTTTTATTAGCTGCATCAGTAAATCAAATTTCCCTTTTTCTTCCCAGTATATAGTGAGAAGAAAATGGGAATAATATTTGTGCCTAAGAAGTTGTTCATTAACTTAACAAACTAATTTTTTTTAGAATTTCATCCATAGATTTTATTTTGTGCTAATTAATTTTTGCTGTTTTAAGTAGGAATTCTTTTATAATTACTACTATTTTCATGCCTTGTAACAATAAAAATAAGACAACCAATTACAACTCTTGTTTGGTGCATGTCTGTAACTGTTATGGTATTAAGGAAAATATCTTTCTTTCTTCAAACCAGTAGTGCTTGACCCTAATGGACACTAAGTAATAAATTTGGCACAAACTAAATCTAGTCAAAAAAAAAAATCTAGATTTTAAATAAAATAGGCATTCCTTGCTGTATCTGCCATGTTTATTTACTACTCCCAATAATTATTCAATATTACTTTAAGTAATTTAATTATTAAAAAATATATAAAATTTTACCATATAATTTAGTAAAGTAGTAATGCAAATAAATTAATCAGCACCTAATTAAAGTTAGTAAAACGAAAGTGCTGGCTGAGATAAATAGATCTGACTCATATATACAAGTATATTCAGACAGTTATTTAGATGTATCAATCATTAAGATGTTTTCTGTTTAATTTAAATGATAATCAAGGTTTGCGTTAAATTCATTTAATGCAACTGATATTTACATTTTTCAGATCTGTAATGAGAAAATTAATTTGTGATTCACAATGCTTGCATAAATTAATAATGAGCTACTTTCATTTCATACAGATTAATTATTATCAACTGCTTATAATAATATTTGATAAAAACTTAAAATATATATATATAAATCTTCATTTGTACTTTATAACTAAAATTCATTGTACTTTATTATTTCACATAAATGAAATTAAGTGAATAGTAAACATAATTTTTTTTTTTTTACTGACCACAACAGAAGAAAAATGTAAATGATATAAGACTTGCTACAGGCAGCCATACTATGGAAGACACATCTTGACCTGATGAATCCAAGAAATAAAATAAACCAAGTAGAGCCTAAAGATGACAAAAATTATGTGGTTATATTATTACATAGTGTAATACATTTTATAAAGTAAATATTTTTATTAATATATAGATCTGACATAAAAATAAAAATGAAAATGAAAAATTAAGTTTTTAACAAAATTACTTTCAAAGAAGTAATATTATTATTCCTTACACTTTCATAATGAAAACATTGTACCAACATCAAATTGACAAACAATTAAATAAAGTAGTGGAGCTTTTAAAATCTTAAAACTTTTTAATCTGTGTTCTGGTTATCGAAATAGTATAGATATCAGTTACAGATTATTTTATGTTTATTATTATTGTTGTGTAAAGATTGTCGTCAATCCAATATATGGCAATAGCAAATGAAATCAGTTTCAAAAAATACAAAAGTAATTTGACATTAAAGCATTTTTGTAAATTCTTATTGTTTTTTTAAAAAGAGGTCAGTTGTCTTAAATGACTTCGGTTTAAGTATTCGGATAAGGAAACATAATAATTCATATAAACAAAATGCCTCAGATAATATATATAAATAGTTCAATAATATGAGAACTTCTAATTCTGTTATTTAAAAATACAGAAGAAACACATAATCAAGTCAAGACGCCAAAATAATTTTTTTTTTTGGGGAAATCAAATGATACATGATATGGCTCACAGACTACAACACAATTACATTGATACCTAATCTCTGTGTACTATCTAGCATTATTGATGAGGTTCACACCCTAATCTGTTTGATAACTACATGTGACACTTTTATTTTGAAATTATACTACAGCAAAACATGTTGATAGTTTTGTAAAAATTCAACAGTTTTTCTATTTAGCCTCATGCCAGCTAACCCTGAGAAAATTTTATTGATTTTATCTTACACTCTGTAATGGGGAATTTCAATTTGAATCAGAAGTAATTATATCTTTGAATGGTCTTCATTCAAGCAGCATCACAGCACAGCTATGACAAAATGCAGTTTATGTGATACTAAATTCTCTTACATTAGATTAATTACTACTGTTAGCAACAATAACAAATAAATAATGTGTAGTGATAATAATTAATAATTTTACTCTAAAATTATTAAATGATTCACTTTTAAATTACATGAAAATTATTGTTGTCCTGGAGAATCTTTTGTTGTTAAATATGTAGCTGCTCTTCAGTGGAGTTAATGGTAAAATAAACAATAAAAAAGTACCTACAATAAAGTTTATCTCTTGTTAAATCATTTATCTTAACAAAAACCTTTCTTTGTTATGGTTCTCTTGTTACTGAAAATTAGAAACCCCTAATTGTTGATAATAAATATTTCATCAAACATAATGGAGCATACTCAGCCACAAATTCAAAGAAAACATTCAGGCATAATATACATGAAAATCAACCTTTGAAAATCATTTCACAAAAGCAAGATACTCAAACGAAGATATTAACTACATTTCTCAAATTTTACGCATAATATAATAAAATAATTTATAAAGAATAAAAGTCGACTTCAAAAAATGGTAGTACTAAAAAGTTACAAATAATAATATTTTTATTTATTAACTAAAGTAAAAGTATTTACAACAAATAACTATTTTTGAAGTTTGTGACAGCCAACACAAATTAAATATAAGTTATGTAAAGTTAATACCTCAACCAACTGCTAAATGGGATTCCACATGTAAAATGGGATCTCAAGAGCATATAAGAGAAAGCGTTTCATGATCATACCTCATCTTGAGTTCGCTAAGGCATATATACTTGGTGATATAAATATTACTTATTCTTAAATACTTGGTATCTATTCTCATAGATACTTGGTATTCTTATATCATATTTTACTGTTGTATTATATTTTGTAGATATCATTTTATTGTAGTAAAACTTGTATTACCAATTTTGCATTGTTTGAAGTAGAATTTGTTACACAGATGATAATTTTTTTCTGTTTAATTTGTGTTGGCTGGCACTGATTTCAAAAATAGTTATTTGTTGTAAATACTTTTACTTTAGTTAATAAGTAAAAATATAATTAGTCATAACTTTTTAATATTATTATTTTTTGAAGTATTATTATTTTTATTAAATGCACTGCTTAAATGAAACAGCGATATTTAAAGGAAAGTTGCCAAAAAAGGAATGATCATTTACGGGAAAATAGAGAAAGAAATGCCATGAATATTTCCACAGAGGCTTCTCAACAACGAGAATGTAAACTCTCACAAATGAGAATGTAAAACAGTTGATTTTTATGGAATGAAAGTCTAGAGTGTCA
Organism: Lycorma delicatula; assembly: GCF_047948215.1. NCBI lineage: Eukaryota > Metazoa > Arthropoda > Insecta > Hemiptera > Fulgoridae > Lycorma > Lycorma delicatula. The sequence goes on along the minus strand of NC_134455.1, from coordinate 343,460,311 downwards.
AGCTCATCATGTCAGTATAATACACAAACATTTGTCAAACGTAACGCAAGAGCAATGTTCCCACCACCTCAGCTTGATATACAAGGAAGGAAAGTTACTAGAAGCTGTACTCATAAAATTTGATGATGAGACTATTAGTCTTAGAATGAAAGATGTTGATGCTTGCATAGCTATTTCACCAGTTTGTACAAAATTCTAAATGACAATAGGATATGGAGGTGTTGAGCACAGAATGCTACCTCTAATATTACCTGGTCTGTAACTGTTCACAAATTGCAGGATTTAACTGTTGACAGGGTAGTGATAGACCTTGGGAAGAAAAATTTTTTCAAGGGGCAGATTTATGTCACTCTTAATCAAGTTAAATCTCTTAGTTGAGTTGTTCTGGAGTTTAGAGGAGAGTAGCCAAGAAAGAAAGGAATGATTGTTTAAGGAAGAAAAATAGAGAAAAAATACCATGAACATTTTCATGGAGACCAAACAACGATAATATAGAATATTATTATTAATATCCTAGTCATACAGGGAACAGAACAGCATGGTAATATTGTGAATGGTCAGCAGCTAAGAGTGTCGAGGTGTTCAGTTTTTTTTTTTGGTATTTTTCCTAAGATTATCATCAGATTTGATTAAAATTTATATCAGACCATTCATTCAAAAAATATACCTTTTGATTAAAAAAAAAAAAATGATCAAAATCAGTTTACTAATGTCAGAGGTAATACGAAAAATACATTTGTAGTCAAATTGATAACCTCCTCCTTTATTGAAGTCTGTTAAAAAATATGAAAAGCAAGATTTCAATACATTTGAACAAAATGAAATGTAATAAGAATTAAATCTGATCAAACTACATTGTAAATGAATGCAACATAGATCATATGTATAAAATAAAACTGTATATAATTCTGATTACATACTAAAAGGTGTTTCCTAATCTTTTTGAGGCAGCTGCTACTAGTAGCATTAGTGTTGCCATTAACTTCACTTAAAAGGAGCTGCATAATTAACTCTGAATGGCCTTCAAAAATAATCATTTCAATATAATTTGAATGTGAGTGGTTCATAATTTTAGTTGTCATATTTTATCATACTATTCAACAAAAGTAATTTATATTACTACATATAATATTTACACATACTATTTAATTACTGCATAATAACTACATTAGTAGGTACTATGTCTACTGGAAATACATTATTTACCTCTACTCATCTATTGCTGCTGCATAAAAATATGAACCCTTCACAAGCCTACATCTTCCATCAACTCTCATATAGACATTCAAGTTGGTCTAGACTTCTGGCACATATTAATATCTAACTAGCTTGCAGTTTATTATATTTCCCACATCTTTCAATTTATTACTTTTTTAAATATTTATAGCAATTCCTTAACAAGACTATTATAAATAAATAGAGTTTATATTAAATAAATAAAGATTATAAAATGTTATAAATTTTATTTTCTGATAGTTTAGTAATATTTTATATAGATCATATAAAAAAAAACATCCTCCTTAATTTTTGTTTATTTAGTTGTGATTAATGAGATAAATTATAAATGTAAAAGCACAAGTTATAAGATAAAAAATGGATGTGATTAAAATCAATATTTAGGCCTCCATTCATATTTAACTGAACAGTGTTTGTTGTATCACTTTCTCAGTCATAGCTAAAAATACAGTGCAGTTCGTATTACTTATTACTAAAAAAAAAATCATATATATGAAAAACAAAATCAAAACATTCAGAATGAACAAAACACCTACGTTTAATTATTTGATATCAAATATAATTAGAATTTCTTTTATAATAGAAATGGATTTGATAAAATAAATTCTGACCTGTGAAATTGAAGTGCCAAGAGCAGATATTAATAACGGAATTTTCAGTCCTAAATGACTTACAACAGCTGGTGTAAATAAAGAAGATATTGCTTGAACAGCACCTAGCATTATACTAGATAGAGTTGGTGAGATTACTTCAGTTGCTTTCTTAAATATTTGTTGTGTATAAAATTGTATGGCATTAATTCCTGTAAACTGTTGGAAAAACACCAAACCACATGTTATGAATAGCGCCTTTGAACCTCCTCTTGAATGTGTTATCTCAAATAACGATAGCTGTTCCTTTGAGTTATCCAGAAGTTCCTGTTGAAACCCAAATATTAATTACAATTTTCATCAAATATATGTTTCAGAAGCTAATTCTACATCCTAATTCATACCTTCTAATGGTGAAAAATTAATATTTACTGAAGAAAATTATTTACTAAATTGAATATTAATTTTTTCTCTATGGTAGCTACCAGCATGTCTAATTACAGCTACTAAACTCTACTTCTTTTGAAGTTGGTTAAAAATACAGTTGAATTGATAACCTCCTCCTTTTTTTAAGTTGGTTAAAAAACTGAATTTAGTAGTGTGTGAAAGATATCAAACTTGACTGGATTTGAACTCAGAACCTTTAGAATGGCATTGATAAGATAGAACAAGGTTGCCAGGCACTTTTAAGGATATCATTTAAGGTTCAAAATTTTTGAGTTTGTATGGTATGGTTACACACATTTATACTCACTATAGTCACTTCATTATAAAAAATAACTTCCATGATTTTAAGTAATCATTATAATGAAAAATTTTGTATTAAATACCATTTAACTTAGTATCATCAAAACACTGTCTTATAATGCACAGATTTTTTTCTTATAATAATTCCTACAAAAAAATCTTCTTGTATTATAGTAATTAGATGAAATTGTGTGATGAATGATGGATCAAACTCCAATCTGGAAATCAAAGGTGGGGCGTTTATACTACTAGCTTGACCTGCCAAGGGGATTAAACTGAATATTGCATCATTTAAACTTAAAAAAATCTGCATGTTAATAATGCACTCATTTGTAAATTAACTTTCATAAAAATTGTTGTTATTTTTATAGAATAGTGAGTTTTCTTGAATAGAATTAATACAATCAATCAACAGTGAAATTAATTTTTTTAATCATTTTTTTTTTTTACTAAATTTTATAAATTCTGACTAAAAACACAATTTTTCTACTCAGAATGAACTTTGACATCACAATTCCTTTTTTTCAATTTAATATAAAATATGATACTTTGTATAATAATTTTTAATGATATTATTAGTGATATTATATTTATTATAATATCTTTGTTTCTTTTTTAAATTACGTTAGAAAACAAATTCTAATAACTATTCAGAAAGAAATGTTCTAATAAAAATATTTTGCAATTTAATATGTAAAAATAACAACAAATGTGACATACTAATTAATTATTATAAAAAAATGCAAATTACTTCTTTCTTTATTAAAAATTAAAGGAAAGTCAGAAAAGGGCAAAAACAATATCACATGTATTAACATTCAACTAGGTTTTTGAGTGTTTCTGCTCTTTGAAGACTTGCCACATAAGATCACTGTACTCTCAAGACTGGTTACAATGAGTAATGATATACTGTCATCAGAAGAATTAAGATTATGGCAAAACTAATGTTTTATTATTAAAAAATAACCTGTTTTTTATTTAGTATTATTATCCTAACTGTGAAACACACTTCATTTTTGTATCAATGAACTTTTTTTTATAATTTTGTGATAAACTATATCAGTGAAAACTGATGCTGTGAACAGAAAATTACTTTTTATTAGCTTTAAGTTTTCAATTATTTAAATTTTTAATTTTGTAATTGCATAAGTGTAAAATCTGTACTCCAGTGATTGTCACTATATCACATCAAGAGATGCATATTTATTTTTGTTGAAATTCACAAACTAAATTATGGGCAATATCTATGAATACAGTAACTGCATACTCAATTTATTGCTACAGATGATTTGGCCTGAGAATTGGAATGTTGTTTTGATGTTGAAAGTGTACAACTAACTACAGAGAAGATTTACTTAGAGAGCATGTCACATGCTTTAACAGATCATAACAAGAGTAAGCAATCAGTTGTTGGCCTCATTATTGTTTCTAATTTGTATATCTGATAAAGTAATGAGCCTGTTATACAGTTTAAACATTAAGATATTACTTACCTTGAATCACATACCTATTGAATGATATCCAAATAGTATCTTAATATGTTAGCTAATCATCAAATATCTTTGCAGATAATTTTAGAAACACCTGTTTCTGTAATGTTAACTTCATTTTAGCTCATTTGGCTATTTCTTTTTCATTAAGTCGAACAACTAACATTTTTTTTTTTTCACTGATAGTTTGTTTCGATTTAAATAACCAGTATTATACACACATCTGTGCACATCATTTTTCATTATAAATAGGTAGATATTATAGATAATATAAAGCAGTTTTTATACTGTTCATAATGTAACAATATTGTATTATTTATTAATTATATGTAATTTATGTTTTATATGTAATTTTGTACTGTTTATTATGTTACTTGACCACAGCTAAGTAACAAGAGCAGTACAGTCATTTAGATTTAAATTTAGAATTTACATGTTGTAGGAAGCTAAGGTTTACCCAACAGGCATCTCAACCTCTAGTTTGGGCTTTGTATAACCCTTGGATAGCAAATAGATTCCTATTCCATAGGGAGAATCATTACTCTCTGAGTTTCAATAAAATAGCTGCTGTCTTACTGGTCACCAGAATGTACCAACCAACATTCCACAGCAAAAGGAAATAGGGTCCTACTGATGTAATACTTGAAGTACCGATCCAAGAAAGAGTGAATGAAGAATAATGTGAAAGGAGAATATGAGGGAAGAGGTAGTCTTAAGGGGTGATCATCAATCTACAGAGAGACTGTCTCAGGATAGTTTACTGTCATGCTCAGAACTAGAGAGAAGTACTTGGTAGTGAGTAATCTGCACATTATTAGTAAGAAAATCTTGTCGTTAGTGAATTTATTTTTTGTTAGTGAGTATTTTATTTTCCTGTTTTAGATATTTTTTCATTAAAATTTTCTTGATTATCATTCGTTGTCTGAAATGAGAAAGAATGAATTTATGGAATAAGAAAATGTAATACTCGTAGTCATATTTTTTAATTGTATAATTATATGAATGTTGACTAAGTTCATTAACAGCCAATGTTCTTATAAACAGGGCCAGCTAATGAACAAGCAAAATAGGTAACTGCTTTTATAGCATTGTTGTAGAAAACACTTCAGCAATATTTCAGATTTATAAAGTAAATTTGTACCATGTAGGATTGGATGGTAAACTTTAAAATTTGTTTGCTTAGAACCTGTAGTAGGTCCTGACTCATGCATAATAAATTACTTTTTATACAGGCTTTTCTTTATTTCTTCAGTATTAAAACATGATAAATCATGACAGTATGCTCTGTAATTTCTGTATGTATTCTTATAAACTTTACATTTAAATAAATAAAATAACTTACATTAATGATGTTAGATGTGAGTTCAGAAAATGAACTCACCTAATTTTGTAGAGATTGCTTTCTACATCAAGCTCTTATCATTAACAAATTGATTTAATACATATATTGATTTGAATAAATCATTACATGTAATGTTATTGACACTTTTTTAGTTTTCAGTAAATCCTCTTAATATGTCAACTATGACAAAGACCTTAATTCTGTACTATGTAGTTTTTCAGTAGAGTTTTTAATATAATACATTAGAATTTTTAATAGCATGATGAAATGTGATAATACTTTAAAATTATTAAATATTTAATGATTCACAAAATATTGTAACTTTTTCTTCGATAGAAACTTTTGGAATTGGCTCTGAAATGCTCTACAGAAGATAATGTTCCGGTGTTTTGTAAAAGAGCTGTTTAATATTTAAGAATTTTAAAATGTATTGTATCTAATTAAATTTAACATAGTTATAGAATTCACTGGGGTTAAATAAAAATTTAATAATTTTAAAAAGTAAATAATTGAGAAAGTACATTGATGAGATTGTAATCTTGAAAGTGCTTGCTTCAGTTGGAGCTGAGTTCATAGTTCTTATGTGAAAGTAATAACAGGGATTATTTTATTTATTTAATCATAAAATGATGTAATAAAGAGTGAAACATGTGAAGTTACTCTTACCTTATTGATTCATTCTGTATTTTTGAATGAATTATGCAATTTTACAGGTATAATTATCATTTCTGTTCTTAAGTATCACTATATCACTGAATTTAATATTACATGAAAAGCTTTGATCATGTAATGTAGTGCTTTATGTATCAATTTTTGTTTTTTAACATTCATGACAAGGATGCAATTTTTTAGTCACTGTTATTATAACATAAGACAAGAACTGATGGTGAGGTACTTTCAAAGATATGTTATTCTTTAAAAAAACAAAAAAAATGAATTCAATAGTGTAAAAATATCTTTCTTGTATTTTACTTCTTAGATGGACAAACATGGCATTAATAAAATATTTGCAAGAATTATACATATAATTAGTAGTCACTGTATGTATATATATATATATATATATATATATATATGTATACATACATGCTTAATTTCTGATGGTGCAGTATTCTGGTGCCTCTATTTCAATGTGCTGAATCTTGTATAGAGCAATTTGCAAAATCTTATAAAACAATAGTTAGATTTAAAATGGCCAGATTGCCATCTGAATTTTACTCTAGCTGCTATTGAACTAATACTAGCAATATTGCCAATTTAATTAATTGCATTAAAATTCAGTTATTTAAAAAAGAATTCAGCTATGTGGTCATTAATTGTGCAAAATTGTGGAGTGATTTTGACATGTTCTGTTCTAAATCTCACCTACTCAATCATGCAGTTGTACATTTTTGCACAAAATAATTGCTTTAAACAGCAGAAGGGTATTTTTATTCTTAAGTCTGTTTACAATAATCATAATTTTTTTTTTATTTAGCTTTAATCATTTAGGGAGCCTTTTATTACTGCAGTGTATTCACAAGTATTCATGAACTTTATACTCGTATAGGTAAACTATAAATTATGATTCAAGATGTGGTTTTTTGTCACTGGCTGTGATGGGAGGTATGACACTACAGATTTTAAAAAATAACCACTTAGTATAATATATAACTTACTATTATATAACTCTTATATGCAAAGTGTTTTGTTACAAAGTGTATTATTTAAGATCTTATTAGTCAATACAGGGTTTAAAAAACTTACATAATTTATTATCAACTAAACAACTCTGTTGTAGGTAAAAAGAGATAAGAACAAGAACTAAAATGCAGAATTTAACTTAGTATATATACCAACATCAACCTCTTAAGCAAAAAACCGAACTTTAGCAGAGAATGAAGAAGCAAGATCACTGATGCAGAGTTGCAATTCTGTAAGAGAGTTGTTGGAACACAAGACAAGACTGAGTGAGAAATATTACGAATAACATTAATTGAGAAATAAAAGATAAACTATTAGAGGATTTTGACAAAAGGCAACTTGCATGATATTGTGTAGTGGTAAGAATGAATAGTTATAAGAATAAAAATGAGAGGATGCTGAAATGAGTACTGGAAATTAAATCAGATAAAAAGAGACAAAAGGGAGATTAAGAATGAATTTTGAAACAAAAAACATTCATGGAAAGGGAGGTAATGAGGTTAGAGAAGCAAAAAGAATAGAAAAAATAATATAAGTTGGCTGGATATTCTTCTGATGCTGCAAGGTACATTAAGAGTTTTAAGACAAAGAAATACAAAATGATGAAATATTTAATTAATATTTAATATAAATGATACATTATTTTTTACTGACAAGTGAATGGGACAATAATAAAGAAATATTATCAATTAAACAACTAAATAACAATATTGAGATGTTTTGGGTGGGATATACTTATTATTATTTAGAATAGCATTTTTCTATCAAAATTTATTTTGAAATTCCACCAGTTCTAATTTCTATATTTTGTGTGAAAAATGAAAAGAATTTGCATGAAAATTGTTACTAAAACCACTTCTTTAACATAAACTAAAGTGAAAACTACCTTTCTGTACTTGAAGTAACTATCAGTTTTTTAACTGTCTGGTTGTTTTACAATGAGTACTACACTATATTGTCCGGTCAGAAGGATTATAATTATAATAAGTTTACAAAGTGACTGATGATGGTTTATAATATTGATAAGTATTTTTTTGACAGAAAAGAGTGACAGCATATTGGCCAGTCAATGTACCCAGACTTAGGAGTATGACAGGATCATCTTATTTTTAATTCTTACGTACAACTCCGTGGAGCTTGACTTGATTAATGAACTGTCTTGTACGCCTTGCATTCTGTACCTTAGATCATCCACAAGTGCCACTTGCTGAAGAGATAAGTGCGTGCTGTAGACATCATCGTTGTTCTCTACAACACCAATGTAAATTTGTCAGTCGGAGTTCCAGAAAGTTTCACCACTTAGCCTAATCTAGTGATGACAAAGGCATTAGAGTGAAACACAGTAGCCAAATCTTTGTTTATAAGTGAAATATAACTATTGCTAACTGCACATGCACTGCACTGCAGCATCAACAACACTTTTCATAGCAGTTTGTTCTTCAACAAAACTGTTTCTTATCCTATGTAATGTTTTTTTAGAAAAAAAGAATCCTAAATAGAAGTGTAGACTACACAAGAAAAGAAATATTCATTTAAAATAGTAAATTATTAACTATATGTAATCAAATACATAAACAAAAATTTTAATTTAAATTTAAAAAAATACATATGCAGATGGTCATATTTAATACTTCATCTTAAAATTATGATCAGTGAACTAACACTCTAGAAATACTAAAACATACATATATAAAATTGCAGTATGTATTTCAACATGACTTATGTATATCTAATAAAATTATAAAAGAAGATTATCTTATTTATTTTCTACATTGTGATGTATTATACTTCTTATGAAAATCAAAAAATGGTTAACTAACTATAGGTGCATGAGAAGTTTGTTATGTTAACAAAAAGGTGTTAATATGTTGACAAATAACTGCAATATTTTTAAAAAAATATCAAAACACATTTCATCTAAGTTTGTTTTTAAAGTAATTAATTTTTAGTCATAACCTGGCATTAATTTGATGTTAGTAGAAATATTTACTTAATCTACTTAGAGAATTATCCGAATCATTATGCTGTAACCTATTTCATTGACAGGTTGTGATCCAACTACCTATCTCTTAGTATTTAAAATAAGGTCAGTTATTTTTAATCTAAAACACATCTTTTTATTAATTTTTTTTATCATTATCTATTAATCTCAGTCCTTAAAGAATATGCTGTGTTAAATAAGCAGTCACATCCTGTATATAAAAGATGTGTGTACAGTTTGCAAACAACATGAAATTTGCAATGGAAAGGTATTGATGGCTTTAACATTTGTCAGTGCATGAGCAACATTAAATAAAAGGTGAAAATGACATATGAAATTTGCCTGAATTATTTTGATTTGTACTACATGTGCTGATAGTGCACTCATATGCCACTCGTCATAGTCTTGACTTAGAATTTATGCATGCAATAAAGCTGACTGAGAATCATTACCTGAATTTCAATTAGTTCTTTCTCAATATAATCTTCAGGAACACCCCCCCGTAACCATCGCAATGTTTTTATTGTTTCTTCTCGCCTTCCTTTAGCTAAAAGATGATGAGGTGATTCTGGCATCCATAAAAATATCACCAAAAAGACTGATGGCATTATGATACAAACAAATATTAAATTGCGGTATGATAAATATGGACCGGCCGCATATGCAGTTACAAATCCGGCTGCAAGGAAAAGTTCATTGAGAGAACAAAGCGCTCCACGCAGGTCATCCTGGAACAGATGAATGAGAAGAAGAAACTTGTAACTTACTTTAAAAAAATATACCATTATCTTAAGAACTATTAATGTAACATTACATTACTTATGTAATTATCAACAGGAGGTTACTGTTATTGTATGTGTAAATATAGTTTATGGTAAAAGTTTATAAGTACATAAGGTAATGTTAAGAAGATTTTAAAATTCAGAAAAGAATGAATCATTATTTGTGAACCCTGTACAGTTCTAGAAACTAATTTACAGGTTATTTCCATTTTGTATTTATGAAAATTTATAATGGCTATATTCACTGAAATGTTTAATTTATTTAAAATGAATATTATCATGTTATCTACAGAAAAGGAGCAATTGCTGAAATAAAAGTATATATAAGATACCACTTACTAGGCTGATGGACTGAATTTGCTGTTAAATAGTTTAAACAATTTTAATAGGAGAAAAGGTATAAAACGTTTTTCTAGACAATCATGCAGAGGTAATATGCTGCAGAATTCTAATGAATCTATGCTGGTTTTCTATTATTGTATTAATCTGTTGTAAATTAATTTCTCTAATATCTTTAAAAAAAATTAACAGAAATACTTCTAATTACAAATTATTTTTTTATTTCTTTTTTTAAACAACTGATAAAACGTAAGTCATTTTTTGTTCATCCAAAACTACACCATTGGTTGTAGTGAAGTTGGGGATCTTTGTATTACTAACTTCTGAAGCGTTTATTGAAGGTAAATACAGACTATAAATACTGGTGCATCTATTAAATTATGATTAAGGTTAATAGAATGTCTAAAATTATAATTTTTTTTCTGCCCATCTCTCATGATATAAAATAATCATTAAATATATTAGCAACCTCAAGAGGATCACTCACTCTTAACCTTCATTAAGCAGTATCATTTAATTTAACTTATCCTTAGCTAAATTTTAATGTGAATCCATTAATCACATTTCATACGTCTTCAGTAACATTAGGAGATTTATTTTACTTATTACTAATACTTACTTCTATGAAATATGGATTTGGAAATCCTTATAATAATTGCGATATTCATTAAATATGTCTTTTAACTTCTTGTTATTTTTTACATTTAAGATAACGTTCTTGAAAAGGCTTAATTTCTTTTTACAGACTACAATATACTTTTATTATTGGCATAAACCCAGTTACTTTCCTTCTAATTCGTGATTTTTTTGTTTGCTGCAAGTTCAGTGCGCTCTATCGCGAGCGGGTGGCGAGTTGGAACACTCGGCAAGAGGAGGTCATATTGTACGCATCGGATGGACGTCGCCTTTCCCTTTAACGGGTCATATCAAAATTGTCTAATGCATACCTATAATTAGTTTTGTGTTGTCTTTATAGTATGTTTAATAGTTTATTGTTTGTAAATTAAATATTAGTTGATTCACGCATCCAGTGATTAATTACCACACCTATACAGTCCACTTAGACATTTATGTTATGATCATCCAACTATTATAGTAAATTTGCCATTGCAAAATAATGTAAAATCTATTTGAAAAATTGACAGTATTTTTTTTTTTTTTTGTCTTCAGTCATTTGACTGGTTTGATGCAGCTCTCCAAGATTCCCTATCTAGTGCTAGTCGTTTCATTTCAGTATACCCTCTACATCCTACATCCCTAACAATTTGTTTTACATATTCCAAACGTGGCCTGCCTACACAATTTTTCCCTTCTACCTGTCCTTCCAAAATTAAAGCGACTATTCCAGGATGCCTTAGTATGTGGCCTATAAGTCTGTCTCTTCTTTTAACTATATTTTTCCAAATGCTTCTTTCTTCATCTATTTGCCGCAATACCTCCTCATTTGTCACTTTATCCACCCATCTGATTTTTAACATTCTCCTATAGCACCACATTTCAAAAGCTTCTAACAGTATATTATTTAGTATTAAATTATTATGTGTCATTTGCTACCATTTATTTATTTATTACCATTATTTACCATTTATTTATTTTATTATTAAATCATTAATATACGTTATGATACCAATAATTAATTACCCTTAATTATTCAGTATTTCCTACTCCATATTATCTAGCATATGAATTAATTTTAGTATGTTGTTGATAATATCTCTACCAGTTCAATATTTCTTTTTTGACATTATTATACTCTTGTGTGTGTAAATTACTAACCATACCACACAGTCAAGTGCAATTGCAAGTTTTAACTTCAGAGGGAAGCATATTTATGATAACATGGTCAAAACATGTTTCACTTCCTCCCACTCACTAGTCAGTACATTAATAAAAAAAGAAACTCTTAAATCATTAAAATAGTGACATAAATAGTCACAAACTAACACACATTACTCATGCCATTGATTGTGACTGAAACGACATCTTGCTTCTCCAAAGAACTACTAGAACTATTTTCCCTCAAATAACAAGAATTGAAATTGGTGATATTTGAATTATTCTTAAAAATATGATCTAGTATTAAAAAAAGGAATGAAAACCTATCAGAAGAAGAACTTCACATATTTTTACCCTCCAAAGAGCTCACGCCCCTAAGTCTTCCAACAAAAATTTAAAAAAATTTTCCTTTCAAAAAATGTTTTTTAAAATTATTCAAAAAGTTCAGTCCTTGTCCTCCAAGGACTTCTCTATTAATCTAAAATTTAATGTTTAGGAATTACCCCTTCTTTCTCAAAGTACCATGCTTCTTAGTGGTTCTTCAAAGTATAAAAGCTTTCAAGAATTGTTAAGAAGTACAATTAAGGGATCATTTCAAAATTATATTATGAAGAATTGCCATCCTATAAAAATTTTCCTATTGAAAGATGCAATTTGTTTTAGTTACGGTGCATGATTAACATCCTATGTAAATTTTATTAAACCTGATGGTATTATAACCTGATGTTATATAATTAGTAAAAATTAAATTATAAAAATAGGACATTAATGGGGGATGTTATTAGAACTTTTTTAAATTGCTTAGATGAGAATAGGAATGTATATACAGAAGTTTAATTTTCTCTTATAGATTTCAAGAATTATTAATTTTCTCAAATATGTTTTATGCTAATTGAGAAGCACATCAAACATAACTGGATAACACTAAAGAAAGGGGGGTTGCAAGGAGAACAGAGATAAGATTGAGCTTTTTCCTTTCTCCAAAAATAAAAACTTTGCCAAAAAAGAATGTGAAAACATCAAAATATTTGATTTTCATAATTTTAAGGTTCCCTGATTTCATTGATATTTTTGTAGTTTTTATAAGCAATTGAAAAATGATGGAAATTGAAAATAAAATTTGAATATTTTAAAAGTTCTTATTTTTATTTATTTTGTAACAAAGGGTCTTAGAGAATCTAAGAACGTTATTTGTACTTTCAGAACATATTTGTGATTTTAAGATTTGTTGAAGAGCTATTTTATTACTTTTTTATGTGCTATTTGGATAGACAGCTGATGAGGATCACCGTAAAAATTCATTAAAACAAATAGGTTTTTTTTTAAAGTAATGTACGTTATTAATGTCCATAGAAAGCAATCTTTACCATGATACTATGACTATTTATAGATAATTTTGTGGTAAAAAAAAATAAGTTTATGATAAACCAGGAATTTGTAAAGTAGAATGTAGGTTTCATAACACAGAAAGTTATACATATACAAAAATGTAAAAAAATTCCTGGTTTATCATAAACTTATTTTTTTTTACCACAAAATTATCTATAAATAGTCATAGTATCATGGTAAAGATTGCTTTCTATGGACATTAATAACGTACATTACTTTAAAAAAAAACCTATTTGTTTTAATGAATTTTTGTATATGTATAGCTTTCTGTGTTATGAAACCTACATTCTACTTTACATTTCGCAGATAGAGAAAAGAAAGAAGAATGAATGAATGTTTTATTTTTCTCCAAATAAGGTTGGGCTCAATGTCTTTTGACATTGAGCCCAACCTTATTTGGAGACTTATTAGAGACTTAATCAGACCCTATATTTAAATAAAAAGCTTGCACTGGCAAAAGTATTAAAATACAATTTTATATTTTTCTTTTAAATTCTTGATGGATGTAACATTTGTTGTTTATTTATTATGCTGCGCTTAATACTTGCTGACTGAAAACAAATAATTAGTTGTGTTTTACATCTTTGAAATAATTCTGGTGCAAGTTGTTACACAAGTCTTATCAATTTAAGAAAACAATTCACATTAAACAATCTATTTTTCTGGTTTTTAAAATTTTAAATGTTTAAGAGGTAAGCCACAAATGTTCATTGTTTAGCCTTTAATTATTTTAGGCAGCAATAAAAAGGTGAAGCATATGAACTATAGTGTTAAGGATATATTTGCTTATGCATTTAGAGGAAAGATGGATTGTTAGTTGTCTCATGCTAATATCACAGTATGTAACAGTAGAAGCATAAAAGGGAAAAGATAAGGGAAATAGATTACTTAACTTTTATTTTTAAAAATTATAATCATTACTTGAGAGTGGATGAGACAAAGGGATTGACATATTGATGTGCTGTTACTGGAAAAGTTGGGGAAGCTAGATAATATACATTAAATTCTATTAAATAAACCACCTAGTATAGAATATTGAGATAAGACATAGCTCTTACCTTAACTTTTTATGAAAGTACATTTGTGGGATCCCGCACCCTCAATCATGGTTGAAATAATTCCACTATTTCATAATAAAAATACTAAACTAACGATAATTGCATATTAATTTACATGAGTGCTGTTATCTGTTGCAGTTTTTGTAAGAACATGTCCCTTAAACATTGTCTGATGGTTTATTAAATTGACTTTTTTTTTGTTTTTATATATGTAAATTTTATCTAATATATCTAATTTTATGTCATTTTTAATATCAGAAATAGAATTTCTGTTGTTTATTAAGTGGTCTGCCATGTTATATAAACCTAATTTATTATTTTTGTAATTTCTATAATGTTCAAAAAATCTATTTTTAAAAATAATATATTTATATAGGAAAGATAAAAGATGCTATTTATATAGGAAAATATTTGTTTTTCCTGTGATGCTATTTATAAAGAAAAACCAAACCAAATGTTTCTCCTGTATAAGTAGCATCACAATCAATACATTTGATTTTATAAATTCCACTGTTTGTTTATTTTATTATTATTTTATAAAAAAAATATTTTATTATGTGGTGATTAGGTTTGTATACTGGTTTAAATATTTATTTATTGATATTTTTAGTAATGTTTTCAATGATATTATTAATATATAAATGCCTTATGTATATTTTTTCACTCTTTTTGTCTTATTACGTATTGTTTGTAATTAGTAAAGATGAGATAAAATTAAACATATTAGGAAAATATTACACAAATAAATAAAAACAAAATTTTAATTTGTAAACATGATATATACACATGATATTATATTACAACTTGATATTATATATATATATATATATGAGTGTGTGTGTTTATAAATACATAAAGATTACTTTGCAAAGACTGCAAGCATTACTGTACTATTATCCAAATAAGTCACTCAAGCCAAAGCTGTAGCAAGGTAAAAATCATGAAAAGGATAGAAAAGAAGGTAGAAGAAAATATGTAAGAAGACCTTGAGAAATGAATAAGGATCAGACTGCAACTGAATGGTTAAAGTTGTTTCAGGAAGAATGGTGGTAAATAGATAAATTATGTTTTTTTTACATAATAGAAAAAGCATTCAAATGAGAGAACTGCAGCCCACTGATGAAGGTGTTGTTAAAAGATGTGGAAATTGACTTGAAAGATCAAAGATTTTTTAAGTGTTTAATTAGGTCAGAAAGTAGTAGTGAGAGTAGATAAAAGGAAACAAAAAATGTGAATGTCAGTATAGAAATAAGACATGGATATTTCAAATTCACCACCACTCTTAAATATATATATATATATATATATATATATATATATATAAAGAAGGAGCTGAAAAAGAAGGAGGGTGAATGGCTGATTTTTTTGAGTCTTGGGGGTGCATTGATGTTGAGAAGGAGCACTCCTTAACGACCAATAAATACGAAGAAATGCTAGAATTGAGATTCTATCTCTGTGTAACTAGCAAATTCTACTCCTGTTGGGGATGGATCAAGGCAAGTTTTCAGTCCCTTTAAAGCTGGAAACTTTCAGCTAAGGGAAGGAAATCTCTCACAGAAAACCCTGGTTCTCCAGGTTGGGTATTTATGCGTTGGGCCAACAACTCTCTCTTTTTCTGTTTAACCTCCATAACCACCGTAAGGTATTACTTCAGAGGATGATATGTATGAGTGTAAATGAAGTTTAGTCTTGTACAGTCTCAGATTGGCCATTCCTGAGACGTTTGGTTAATTGAATCTCAACCACCAAAGAGCACATATCCATGATGTAGTATTCAAATCCATACAAGGACCATCAGAAAAAATTTCAATGTTACAAAACAGTTAGTAGTCTTGGAAATTAGACTGGATAAAAAGGGTACAAAAATATTGAATAAACATTTATGATCTGGATCTTGGAATATCAGAATGTTGAATTCTTCTGGAGCAATTACTATTCTAGAAGCAGGAACTCTGAAATTATAGAATGGATGTGGTGGCACTTCAGAAGATCAGGTGGGAGGAATAGGGAATACATAAGGGTAAATACTACACCATGTTTCACAGTGGAACAGGATCAAGAAGAGGACAGTTTGGAACAGGAGTAGCAGTTAAAAACAGTTTAATTCAGAATGTTATCAAATGTGAGTCATTTAATTAAAGATATACTACATCAGGATGAGGGGAGTGTTCAGGGATATAATTGTTCTTCAATACGCGCCCCAACTGAAGTTAGGGAGGAGTATGATAAGGACATATTCTATGCCAGGAAAGCCTACAGTGTGGTATAAAGGTGGTTGTAGGTGATGTGAACGCAAAAACAGGTATGATCTAGACTAGTGAAGCATGTGGGAAGTACAGCCTGCATAAGAACACAAACAACAATGGCCAAAGTTTGATGGCATTTGCAGAGGCAAACATAATGTTAGTAATGAGCACTATGTTCTTACACAAAAGTTTTCATTTAGGGACTTGGAAGACCCCTGATGCAAGTTATGAAAGTCAAATTGATCACTTATTAGTAGACAGAAGGCATGCACGTGGAATAGAGGATATGAATAAAATAAGAGGAACGGAGGTGTGTAGTGACCATTATCTAGTGTTGATTAACATGAGACAGAGGGTAAGCAGGTTAGTTATCAAAAGAAATGGGATGAAAAAGTGCAATATAGATATTAAGATACTGGGAAGTGAGGAGAGGAGGAGGAATTATGAACTACAGCTAAAAACAACTTACTTGAATGATCAACAGGAGGAGATGGATTTTGGATTTGGAGAGACATTGGAAATGTTTAAGGGATGGTGTATTAAAAACTGCTGAGTGTCATTTAAAAGTGGATGGGAATCAGAAACAGAACAAGGTGTGTTTCAATGAGAAACATTGGGAACCTGTTAAGAAAAAAAAAGAATTCTAGCAGATAGTGCTGGCAAGTAAAGGCCAGGAGGATGAAAAGGAATATAAAATGGTTTGTAGAGAGACACAGTATATAATCAGAAGAGAGAAGCTTAAATTTATAAATGGATAGCTGGTTAAGGCAGAAAAGGATAGGAGCAAGAACAGCTGTCGTGACTTTTGTAGAGCTACAAGATTGTTTAGGAAAGGTTATACGAGGTCTGTAAATATAGTAATGAGACTGGTTCAGAAAAACTTTTTATTTACAATCCAGTTATACATGGAGTCTATCACCTTTGAAATAGTTCCCTTGGGAACCCACACAATGCTTTTAATGGTTTTCCCACTCTTATAGCAGCGTTGGAACTCAGAAACCAGAATATCCTTCAGATTTTCAGTTACATTTTTTAATGTTTTCTACTGTACCAAAATGGTGTCCTTTGAGGTGTTTTTTTAAAGTTAGGAACAGGAAAAAGTCGCAGGGACTCAAGTCAGGTGAAAAAGGTGGTTGAGGAACTACAGGAATCTTTTTCTTTGACAAAAACTCATTAATTGAGAGTGCAGTGTAACAAGAATGCATTGTCATGATGCAGCATCCAGTTATATTTGATGGCTGGTCTCACACGGGCAACTCTTTTCCGCAGTCTTTCAAGAATTTTTTGGTAAACATATTGATTTACAATCTGTTCTGAAAGCAAAAACTCCTTATGGACAATGCCATTACTATCGAAGAAACAAATTAGCATGATTTTGATTTTTGATTTGCTCATTTTTGCTTTTTTGGGAAATGGTGAGTTTGAAATGTGCCCCTTGTTTTTTTTTTTTTCTGGGTCGTACTCAAATATCCAAGATTCATCACCAGTAATAACATTTTTTTAGAAAATCAGGATCGGTTTCAATTCTCGTGGAAGATCGTGGCACACTTCCACACTGTGGTTTTTATGTTCAACAGTGAGATCTTTTGGGACCAATTTGCACAAACTTTTTTCATGTCCAATTTGTTTGTCAAAATTTGATGGACTCAAATTTTATATAGTTCAAATTCAATTGTTTTGTAATCATTCTGACAGTTTATCGCTGGTCTTATTGTATCAAGTCTCTGATTCACTCAACATTGTTATCACTTTTTGACGTTAACAGTCTTCCAGAGCACAGATCATCTGCAACAGATTCCTGGCCATCTGAAAATGGTTTAAACCACCTAAAAACTTGGGCTCATAACAGAGCATCATCTCCACAGCCCCTTTTTTCAATTTCGAAAAAGTTTCAGTAGCATTCTCACCAAGTTTAACACAAAACTTGACTGCATAACATTGTTCATAATTAGTATCACTCATTTTTGTAATGCACAACAAAAACTCGTTTCACAAAAATTTTGTTTTGTCACATGGCAACAACAGACTAAAAATATTAATATTAAATATTAAAAAACTAATATAAATCAGCTGTTTATATAACCATATGTTTACTAGTAACTTTACAGTATTGCTACTTTAGCTGCCAAAAATAGTCTCATTACTTTATTTATAGACCTCGTACACCATGCCTAGGGATGATGGTTGACAAAAGGGGCAAGGTAGTGACTGATGAGGGGGAGGAACTCAACTTATGAAGAAATTACTTCTAGGAGCTGCTCAATAATTCTGTGGAAGAAGAGAGAGAGAACAGAAGAGTGATATTTGAGGATCCTCAATATCTGGTGGAAGATCCAAGAGAAAATCATAAGTATTTCACTCAAAAGGATTCAAAAAAAAAAAGCTGAGACTGATAACATAAGGGCAGAGCTACTAAAATATGGCTGTGAGACATGTGTAGATGCTGTATATAGGATGATGAATCAACGTGTGGAGAAAGTAGAAGGTGCCTCAGGTGTGGAGAGAATCCATAATACGAGTATATCCATTATGTAACAAAGGAAGTCAGAAGGAATGAATTACAGATAAATGTCATTCCTATGCAGTACATTTAGGTCTTATCTAAACTACTCTCTTACATTGAGGAATACCTAAGACAACATCAGGCAAGTTTCTACACAAGCAGGTGTTGATCAGATATTTGTGCACAGACAGATGATTGAGAAGATGTAGATATATAACAAAGAAGTCTGTTGTGTGTTTGCGGATTTCATGAAGCATACGACAGTGTAGATAGAGGAAAGCCTTTTAAGATTATGGAGGAAACAGGAATACTGGATAAGTTAGTTATAGTTGTCAGATTGTGCATTGAGAATTCAGTGTGTAAAGTGAGGGTGGATGAGAAAGAAACAGGCTGTTTTGAGGTGGAAACTAGAGTCAAGTATGGAGATTGTATTTCTCCCACTCACTTTAATCTGTCATTGGAAAAGGCAATAAAGAAGGTTGCAGCAGTGAGTAGAAGAGTAATACTGGCATTTGCAGATGATGTGGTGATGGTGAGAGAGAATGAGGTGGAGCTTGAGAAGTTGGTTGTGGGGAAGGCATAGCAGGTTGGACTTCAGGTTAATCCGGAGAAAACAGAGTACATCATGATAGTAAGGGCAGAGGGAGGTACTGATGGTTCTGTTAGGATTGGGGACATGACAATAAAGAAGGAAGAATCTTTCAAATATTTGGGAAGCATAGTGAATTGGAATAATGACATGGAGGAGGAGATATAGGCACATATTAAAAGTGCTGACAGATGTTTTTAAACTTAGGGTGTGCCGGTCTCTGTGACGCAAGTGATAGCTCCTCTGCCTTTCATCTGGAGGTCCCGGGTTTGAATCCTGGTCAAGCATGGCATTTTCACACACACTACAAATCATTCATCTCATCCTATGAAGTGCAATATCTGTCGGTGGTCCTGGAGGTTAAAAAAAATAATAAAAAACTTAAGGTGTATAAAACAATAGTTCGACCAGTTACGGTGTATGGGGCAGAGATGTGGATTCTGAGCAAGAAAATGGAGAGGAGACTGATAGTCTTTGAAAATAAAGTCCTATGTAAGATTTTTGGGGAAGTCCAGGAAGATAGTAACTTCAGGAGAAGAAAGAATTCAGAGATAAGGAAACTATACAGTGAAGCAGATGTTACGGCAGTCATAAAGAGTAGAAGGATACAATGGCTTGGACATATACTCTGATGCAGAGATCTCATTATGGAAGTTTATGAAGAAAAACTCCATGATACATGTCCTTTGGGAAGAACTTAATTTAAGTGGCAAGATGGAGTTGGAAAAGATGTGGAATGTTGGGTGCAGATATTAGTATGGCTGATGACAGGCAGAAGTGGAGGAGGTTTAAGAGTGAGGCTATAACTGAGTTTGATTTGAAAGGTCAGTTAGATAGGTAAGGTAAGGCTTATATGCAGAAAAGAGAGAGAAGAAGCAGTGAAAATGATAGCAGGTGTGAGAGTTGAAGGAGAAAGAGTAAACACAAATATGTGGATGATCAGAGACAGATGAAGAATTGCAAACAATAATGGGAAGTATTGCAACAGCAGGATACGAATTTTGATTTAAAATTAATAATGTCGATAAAGCAAAAGTTATATTGAGAAGGGATTGCTTTCAGAGAAGAATCATAGAACTACATCTAAGGGGTAAAAGAGGAAGACAAAGAAAAAGAACATGATAATTATGTTGTCAGAGATAATGAGAGGAAAGAGTTTTGTTCAGTTAAAGAAGGATGCACAAAGTAGAGCTAGATGGAGAGCCAATTGATACTTGTCTTTGGATACTTGTTCTATCTTACCAAAAATGAAGAAAAAAGAAATATCATATCTGATACAAACAATGATGGTTTTTGCATTTGACAATTTCTTGTATTTGTATTTCAATATTGTATTTCTTCTCCAATATTTGTATTTGTGTTTCCTTCAAGAAAAAGTTATATTGAGCTATTTAATCGATATAATCCTAAAAACATTAAAATCATCTACCACAAAGTGAATTAATATTTAGAGAGAGAGAGAGAGAGAGAGAAACAGTTGATTGATTTTTTATATTTTGTCATCATGACTTTATATTTTAAGATTCTATGAAGTACGAAACAAAATAAATTATATAATATTGATGAAAAGATAAAAAATTAATTCTAAAACAAAAACAATAAAAAATTACACTAATATATTGGTACAGTACATAAATACTATGCAACAAAGATCATGAGATAAAAGAAGAAAAAATTACAATTGAAAAATAAAATTAACTAGAAAATACTTTTCTTGAAAGAATCAGGAACACAAAAAGATCAATTCAAGAGAGAGAGTGAAAGAGAGATTGATTTAGTGTCATTATTGCCAGATGTGCATTAAGGCTAGATAGTCCCTATCAGTTCAAACTACATATAAAAAAACGTTATTGGAAAATCACCAATAAATATGTAAACTGTAAGAAATACACACACACAGAGAGAGAGAGAGAGAGAGAGAGAGAGAGAGAGCAGTGTGTGCTGCTTTCATTTATAATAAATATTTATTAAAGTTATTTTAAGCTAAACATTAAAAAGTTGTTTTTTGGACCCCTAATTTTGGGTTTTAAGTCAGATGTCTAAAAAACTAAAGGAAATTCAGTTGTGGGACCTATTTTATTTAATTTTTCAGGTCAAAAATCATAGAAAACCATTAATTTTGCCACACAATTAACGTTCAAAAAATTTCAGTATGACCTCATTTAACTAGGGGAGCTGAGATCCAGGCAAAATCTTTCGCTAGCCATGACTCGCTAACAAATCGTTTCCAGACCTAGTTTTATATGAATTTTTTTCATTGTTTTGATGAGCGGTACATGCCTGTAAAGTAATGCAGATTCCTCCCGAATCACTCAATATAGGCATCAAATTGTCAAACATAACTCATACTGACTTCGTGGAAAGGTTGCTACAAACTCGTCAATAGTCCGCTGGCATGTAAGTAAGCAACTACTTTTTCTTCTTTGCCAAAATCAGCAGAAATATTATTTCTTAGTTCGTACCTCTTTCTGAGGTTTTCATATACATTACATTCTTCTAGTAGATGTTTAATAATATTTTTATAAACGATTTATCGCATACACTGCACACAGGATTGCCAGTTTTTCGAAATGACATAAAAAAACAAGGTAATACTGAACTGAAGGCAGATGGCACACGCACTGTAACATTTATTGTTAAAACTAACCTAACTGTTATTGTAATGTGTTGTAAAGCGTTCCTGAGCCTCAATTCATAATACTGAACGCACCCAAAAATTGAGAAATTTTATAATTGAGAAGAAAATTTATAAAAGTTGAAATTGGATTGAATGATTGAAATATACATTGTAGTTTTTTAAATTAAGGTAAAACTAGATCGGGAATTGGTGATTACATATCGTGAATAGATTTTCAATATCGGAAAATCCCGCCGAAATCGGGACACCTGGCAACCATGATTGCATGCTAATATGATCATTCTTCGCCAATTAACAGATAGGGATTTGTTATTCGTAAGTGACCGATTCTAAATCTGGCCACCGTCATTTGTACTCGGCGAGTCAATTTCGCGTCGCTCTTCCATTTATACGGAATAATTTTAATTTCACTTAATTTCTTATTAGTCTTTTTAATTCATTACTCCGCGAGTTTCGGAGAGTGTTCAACGATTTTTAATTTCTGCCTCGCGAATAGGTGATTATATCCATGTTCTCGTCTGCGCTTATGTTGTTTTGTCTGCGCTTTCACTTCCTGAGATATCAGCATGCCCTGAAGTCCATACAAATACATATCGTTGTTCTCGTTGATTTAATACATACAGAATGGACAGGATGTTTGCGACAAGGACATCCTCAATGTTCTTGTTCCAAAATGCAGTTAGTGCGTTTAAAGAGTCGGAACACATAAGCACTCTCTCTTCGCAGAAATGTTCTGTACAGCGAAGAGCTTTCAGAATAGTAATGAGCTCTGCCGTATAAATGGTTGCCATATCTGGCAGTTTCCATGAATGGGCTTCTCCATGTATATGTACAGAGCTAACACCATGTTCTGTTTTAGAACCATCAGTATAATTTTTCACTTCATAGTTAAAAGAAGATTGACGAAAATTACTATTGGATGATCACTGCTGGTTTTTTTTTCACAGGAGAGATCCAATCTTTTGCTTACAGTAGGTAAAATCCTCGTAGGTATTACTCTCGTAAAGATTGCTAATATACTCGGTAAAGAAATTCCGTGTTTTTGTGCTAATTCACGATACTGTATGTCGGTTGATCTGGAATAGGTAGCGCGATGTTCATATAACGCAGTCAAAGGATTGATATTAAAGGTTTTAGAAAAGATCTCTTTTCTGTAATGTAATGGCATTAGGGCGGCTTCAGAAATTAAACTAGTTTCCGGGCTTGTACGGAAAGCACCTGTGGCGTATCTGGTCCCGTTTTTATGTGTGACATCTAATTTCCTTAGATACAATTTTCTAGGAATAAATATGCAATACACTCATAATCGAGTTGCAATTGAACCAATGCTTTATACAATAGCAGTAATGCCTCTTTTACCGAGCCCAAATTGATGTTCAATGAACATTTAATAATGTTTAGGGCTTTTCTGCATCTAACACTCGGATCCTGAATGTGTAGTCCCGAAGTGAGGGATTTATCTAATAATAGCCCTAAACACACACATGTTTTTACTGAATAGGATGGTATCGATGTTGAAACAGAACTATGATGAGGAGTTCTCTTCCTACAGAAGTGTACACATCCTGATCCCATCGGGGAAGACACCCTCCATGTGATCTTTTTGGTCGCCACACCACCTCCTTCATACCTAGTCCTTATGGGCTTTACCAGAGGTCATCGAGTACCTTGGCAATGACATCTTTCAGTCTAGCCTCAGCCAGGATGCCACCAATGCGAATGCCATAAGTGGCATTCCCATCAGTTTACTACTATCATAAACTCCAAACAAAACACATTTAGCCAAGTCTCAAACAAGACTGAATGACTTTCTAAGAATGAAGGAACTGAACTCTACCTAGCAAGTTTTCTCTGGTGAAAATTTGAATTCATCATTCTTTGCAACTTCGTTGAGGGCATTTATCTCTCGTTCTAATTCATACTTCATCATAATAGGATTGTTTTTTGAAATCTGTTATAAGTCTTTTTGCATATTCCTGTGTTTTTTAAAGGCAATTGAATTTTCCATTGTTGGACGTTACATGAACGCATTATAAGATTTTTCTTCCTTTTTATCGCTTCACTAATTTTAGCATTTCAACACAGAAGGGATGGCTTTTTAAGTTTCCCTGTTGTTATGGGAATATATCTTGAAGCTGAGTCAAATATAGCATTGGTTATAGCACCGACATCATTTTTGATAACTCCAGTTGTTTTGGGGAGTATCATATCAGCAGTGAAACTCATCCAATCCGCCGTATCAAACAACCATCTTTTGGAGATGGGGGTATCGTTTTATTTTAGCATCAGTTGTAATTTGCATCAGATAATTGTTACTTTCGTGAAGGTCTTGTAAAACTTAGAAAGAGTATTTCGGTGTAATCCAAGTACTTATAAATGTTAAATCTATCTGTTTCAGTTATTAAAATAAGTTCTTGAGCCATCATTTAAAATAAAAAAGTCAAAATTTAAAGGAACTTTTTCAATTCTCTTCCTGGGAGATCAATGTGATCTGAACCCCAAACAGGATTGTGTGCATTGAAGTCACTCATTAGTAATGCGGGTGGGAATTTAGCAATTAATCGCATTATATCATCCTCCTTCCAATCAAATTTGTTATGTATAAGGTGCAGTAAGTAATTTGCAATGGGTTCTTCATTCTAATCGCGAATACTTCCAGATTTGTGTTTACTTCAATAGCTTCTGTGATAGCTCAAATCGATGCTAATATGATTACTCCACCTCTAATTCTTATATTTTGCCATATTTATTGTTGTTTTACGGCTTTTTAGCTTGAAACAATTAGGAATGTTCTTAAACTTTTTAACACATTACATAAAAATACAGATTTAACTTTGGAGGTTGAACAAAATAATTCTACCATCTCTATAGATTTGAATATTACTAAAATCAATAGCAAATTGGATTTTAGCATACATCACAAACTTCCAGATACTGATACTGTCATTCGTACATCACTACATCCATTTGCACATAAATTTGCACTTTTAATAGTTATATTCATAGATTGTTAAATGTTCTGATGTCAGATGATAATTTTGAGAAAGAACTTAATATTATAACAAATACTGATTAGTCAAAAATGGTTACAAAACGGGTCTAATTGATCAACTGCCTCAGAATAAATTATGCAAAATTGCAATTAGCAAAGTTTTCCTTCATCAAGTAATCCATTCCTACAAAAGAAATTTCAAACACTCACTTATTCCCTCAGAGAAAATGAGAAATTTTATAGAAACAAAGATGTTGATATTGCTTTCAAATCTAATAATTCTTTAGGTAAATTTATTAAGAATAACAAAAGTAAAACTGAAAAACTTAAAAAATCAGGAGTTTATAAACTTGAATGTAGTTCTTGTAATAGCTTTCAAAAACATACAAGGGACAACAATTCTTGTTTTTCCAATAATAAGAAGGTTTCTAATAATGCCTGTCATTTAACTGATGAAAATGATGTTTTCAATGGTAATTTCAAAGTACTTCATGCTGAGAGCAAAGGTTTGAAACTGAATCTTTTAGTCTCATTGGAAATTAATAAACTTAAAAATTCTAATTTATTTTTAAATGATCAATTAGATTTTAACAGTTTGCCGTTGTTGAACTTGCAGATGTAAGACGGCTTCTTTTCTTTCTGTAAGTACTGCCCTTCCCGTTTTTGAAATTGACCAGTAGTATTTAGTGTAACATTTATATATTACTGAAACATGTGTATACTCCCTATTGTTGCCTTGATCTTTTCGTATTTTATCTCTTTCGGTTTTTGTATTTATCTTTTTCATGGTAATGTACTTTTAGATTTTGCATTCCGTTAGTTACACCTAAGGAAGGTACTGTTTGTCGAAACTATTGTGATTTTTTAATAATTTTGTGAAAATCGAATAACATATTTTGTTTATTTTCTTTTTTTATGATGGATTTTTATCAAGTAACAGTTTCATCCATCGATCTTTGAAATGATCTTGTGGAAACAGATTTCCACATAATAAGAAAGTGATATGTTTTTTGAAAAAGAAGATGTAATTAATTGTATCTAATAATATAGTCAAAAAGATTAGTTTAAATGTGAATACTTTCTAATTCTCATATTAAAGAAATTTCAGTTATAAAATCTGAGCAAACTCACTAAACAGAATAGCTTCGTATGAAATTTGTGCATTTACAAAAAAAATTGTTCATGTTAGTGCAAGCCATAACACTACTTTCTGATGACATATTTTGTTATAGTACAGATTTTAGTAATACCAAAATGTATAACTTAATTTTGTGCTGTTTTCATTATTGTGATAAGGAACTAATTTAATCGATAAAGTATATTTATTGAAATTAACCAAAAAAATAGCTTAAATATAAACTTAATATTTATTTATAACTGACACAGGTTGTCATGCTGCCAACTACAATAACACTTTCAAAAATAGAAGTTGAAGATCCTGTACTCTTTTATAGTTATTTCATTTTAGTTTATCGGCGTTACATGAAAATGTGTAATCTTCAAATTAAAATTATTATTATTTAAATGAAAGTAATTATATGAAAAGGAAAAGAATAATCCCTGCAATAAAAAAAGACAATGGATGAACTATTACTTACTTAAAATAATACTAATAATAATTCAGATCGGCAAACATTGTCAGCTGTGACTTGCACTAGTGGTGATGAAGGAACTTTCTACACTATCTTTAAAATTATCTTGTGGAAGTATATTTCCACCTATTTATGTAGAAAATGTTTTTATTTATTTCCTTAGAATACAAAATAAACAAAATTTTATAAATTTGGTTAAGATAAACTGGTTTTATAAAATTTATTTCTGCTTGTAATTTTAAAAATTAATGAATTAAACAGTTTTTTTTTTTTGTAAATAGTAACGGATTAAAATCTAATAAAAAATAGTGAATTTGTAATTGTCTACCATTTACAGGATACAAGATGTTACAGTTATTGTATATATCCATAAAATGTAGAGAACACTGTGACTGTTTTTCAGAAGAAAAAGCCAATTCTTTGTTATATACTTTCGATTGAATGAAGAAGATTAATAAATGAAAGACAATACAAGTCTAATAAGTTGTGTATAAAACCAAAATTATAGGCATAAATTAATCGGTTTTAATATTTCTAAAGCTGACTGATTAAGTTGTTGTTACCATTTTATCAGAATTTATTAATAATTCCTTTATTAATATAATCTAAAAATAAATAATTTTACCTCCGCTATTTCTGCAATGTAAAGAGGGATCGCCATGAAAATGAGGCCGACAGCGACACCAGTAAGAAAGCGACCGAGGTATAGCATCCAGACAGCATTAGCTACTATAAGAATTGCCCAAGCTATTAACAAGAGGATAATATCTATGATCAGGCTGTACTTGCGCCCGACCCTATCCAGGAGTCGTCCAGCAAGCAGCGGTCCCACCACTCCTCCGACAGCTATCAATGATCCTACCCATGACCCCTGTTCTTCATTCACTAACAGGAAAGACTCAGGATTCGCTAATAACGGTAGAGTAGGTGAGGTCCATGCTAAGCAACAACCGCATGATGAAAACGCTATGTTTGCTGAAACAGAATGAAAAATTAAGTTAGTCAAAAAATTTTAATGAGAAACATGGAAAAAATATATGACAATGAATGATGTGAATAATATTGAAAATAAGTTACCTACTCGCCTATACTGTCCAAGTTACGAGAAAAACTTTTTAAGCAGTCATGATAAGTGGAATTTTCTCACAAGTAAATGATTTCCATTCGTAAAAATATTGTTATTCTTTAAAACAAGTAGAATTACAATAACAATTCTAACTGCTCTCTTAGGTGAAAAGTCAGTCCAAGTCAGTCATACAGGTAAAAAGCTCACTTTGTTGACTTCAATGCAAATTTTCATTAGTTCCCAGTTAGAAGATTGGTATCGTTATTTTAACAATCTTTCGGATGGGTTGTTATCACTGTGTAAATGGTTGATTGCACGTTGAATATTTTATTTATAATAGTATCATACATACAAGTAAATATTAACGTTTTATTTGTTTTATTAATAATTGGCGCGCAAATGCACTCAATCTACTTATTTATCTTGATATTTCTTACAGAAAAATTTTAATAGATCTTTTGTTACTAGCGTGCTGAAAATCGGCATTGAAGAACCAGGGGAATAAGTTTGTAAATAATGAGAAAAATGGATAGATTCATTTCCTTCTCACTTTTGTAATATTGTACGTTCCATCAAAACAGAGTAAATAGTTGAAATGTGAATATCAGACAATACCAATCGGTTGTTTTGAATAACAAATTTATTTTTATTCTTCGTTTTTTGCCTTTTGGTTAATCTATTTTATCCACAAACTTTTACGAGTAAAACATGTAAATTATACCTACACAAATTCAGGTTCTTTTACAAACGAAAGAAAATAATTTCAGGTCATGTTCTACACGAGAAAATAAAAACAAATTATATGAACATACATTTGGAAACGTTTTATTTTTAAGTTAGGATTGGCGAAAGATTTTACACTAGATTCTGCTCTAATGGTAAAACGAGAGGGCAATGCGATTCTTGGAGGACAAATTATGGAACAAAGATAGTGTTCTGATATATTATTTTGACCTGTAAAATAAAAAAAGTTCCCCGAACTTTATTTCTAATATTTTCAAAAACTCTTCTAAAGCCAAAAAAAAAATGAGTCGAGAAACACACTTTTTTAGGTTTGGTGTAAATTTACTTTTTTAAATCAACAAACAAATAATTAAATAAAACCTGCAAAAAACATTTGTAGAGAATTTAATTTTGAGAAAATTTATGTATGTAAAGTCAACTGAAAACAAAATTAAAAAAATACAACTTTTATTTAAAACAAAAACAGATCAAACATGACAGAAAAATGTACAAAGATTTTGAGATTTTTAATCATGCTGTTGGGAAATCTTTCTTGATATTCGGCTTTTCTATTTCAAAAACCACAATAAAAAATTACAAAAAAAGACTGAATTCTATTCATTAGAAAATTGAAAATACAATTTTAGCTTGTGATATGCTATCTGTATTTTATTCATTCCTGTAAGATTACAGAACTATTAAAATGCAATGCACGAAACTTAGCTGCTGATAACCTGCAAATATTTCCAACTTTGAAACAAAATATTTCTCAAAAAACTATCTTCTCAAATAAAGTAAAATTTAACTTTTAATATGGATAAATAAAATAAATAAATAAATAATGCTATTTTAAAATGAAGCTCCTTAATAAAACTTACGCTTTTATCGTTATTAAATATTTATTAAGCTTAAATAATAAATATCGGCTCGAATTGACCGATATTTCGAAAATTAAAACGTTAACTCATCCTTCGGTTGCTTATGAAAGCACAATTTTTGTTAAAAAGAATAGTCACATAGTGTATTCTTATTCTTAAGGTACTTTTATAAACCTTCAAGGTACTAAAACCTACAAGGTACTTTTATAAACCTTCCTTTTTCTTGTTTAGCCTCCGGGAATCACCGTCAGGTATTACTTCAGAGGATGAATGAGGATGATATGTATGAGTGTAAATGAAGTGTAGTCTTGTACAGTCTCAGATCGACTATTTCTGAGATGTGTGGTTAATTGAAACTCAACCACCAAATTCAAATCCGTATAAAAGTAAACTGCCTTTACTAAGCCTTGAATGCTGGAGCTTTCGACTTCGAAATCAGATGATTTGCAAAGACGCGTTCACCACTAGACCAACCCGGTGGGATACTTTTAAATATCTGTTAAAGAGCAATATCACGGAGTTCGTTAGAACTTCGTCGGTAAGAGGCGACGAAGTCAACGAATTATGTTTACAGTTCTAAACAGGATCTAACCTAATAGTGAGATGAAAATGGGGAAAAAATAAAAACGTAAGCATGAAAACATTATATTTCAGTTCAGTTAGATTAGTAATAAAGAATACTTTCAAAAAATACCTCGAATTTTGTTAGACAACGTTTTTTTTCCATTTGATGAACCGCGGGACTCGAATATGTCATTTTATTCATTTTTCTAATGTACCTTTACGAATCGCGCTGCTAGATAGCAGTACTTGATAGTACTACGTAGCGTACAAAAAATTGATAATGTACTTGAAATAATAACATTTAAAAGTAAATATACTACAGCTTGTTTTAGTAGTAAATGATATTATGTAAATGAAAATACTGAAGATGAAACAATTTTTTTAAATCCCATCACTTCTTTAAAAAAAATAAAAGTATTGATTTACAAGAGATTATACTAGTTTCATTAAAAAAAATAATAAATAAAACAGAAATAAATTCGATCGGTAAAATCGAAGGTTGCACTTACAAAGTAATAACTGCAATATTATATCACGGATTTTCGATTCGTATAGATAATTATACTACTTTTACTAAAAAAAAAAAAAAAAAAAATATGGTATGAAGTGAATGATATGACTATCAACAAAAAGAATTGGCTGTGAAATTCAGTTTGTTTGTTCTAAGGCAATAAATTTTTATAAGAAATCCACAAGATAACAATCAGTAATTCACAAAAAAAAAAAAATAATAATAAAAGAATAATCTAACAAAACGTAGTGACATCCAAAAAAATAACAATGAAATTGTTAACCGTACGGTAAAAGTCTCGCAGATATCATTTCTCCCGCTCAAAAAACAAACATTTCTGCAATATAAATAAAACTGTTTTTAACAAAACGATACTGATAAAAGAAAAGGTAAGACACTACATTTCTATTATCAAAATCTGTTATTATTTAGAATTTTCTTTAACAACAAAATACATGTTAAATATATATATAATAGACAATAGATGTACAATAAAAGATAATAAACAATACTTAAGCGTTCCATATAGTAAGCAAAAAAAAAAGAAAAATTTGTTACAAAACGCTTCCCGACCCGATTTCATTTATATGTAATACATATTACATTTACAAAAATAATGCAATTCTTATGATTATTCGTTGTTTAATAAATACAATTGGACCGGTAAGAGTTTTGTAACAAATCTTTATTTTTGCTTATTATATGAAACGCTTAAACAGTTATAACACCATAACTTTGAAGCGTCGAAGTTTATTATCCAGTTTAGCAGTCTAGTCACCTTGCCACCTTCTTGGAAGAGTATGTTTAATGGAATTAATAAAATCTGTAATAGTAACTCGAGTTGTGAAAGACGGTTGGCTATATGCATCTTTAGTAGAGGAATCCGTACGTTCGTTACCCAGGATTCCCACATGGCTAGGGATCCAACAGAAATTCACTTGTTTGTTGTGACGATTCAACTGAGCGATTGAATTTCGGTGACGATGGGATGTCTAGAATGTAAATCTTCTAAAGCTTAGAGTACACCACACGAATTGCTACAGATAAGGATGTGACGATGTTTTGACTTATTTAAAGCCATATCGATGGTTTACAGTTCAGAATTGTAAACACTTGTAATACCAGGTAGACCAAACACATAGGTTCTGTCGTTTACAACGAAACCGCATCTTACGGTATCATTCTGCTTCGACCCATCTGTGTATACTACTACGTCTTTGATAGAAAACGGTAAAATGTTTACTGAAAGACGAGAGGAGTTGTTAATTTTTTATTATATATGATGAGGTCATAATTAAAATTTATGGGGAGTCGAGTCTCCACAAGGGTATGAATAGGGATAGGTTTAGAAAATAGAAGGTATGTCAAAATTTAATAGGTTCATTAAATGTACCGGTACGGACACCCATTGGTGCTGTATTACCTGGATGGTTCACATGTCGTTCGAAGTGAGGGTTTGCAAACTTCTTTAATAACCCGGTGATTTGGTTGTCCTTTAAGACGGGAAGAGTAAGATACTAGCAGCTAGTCTCGTCTATCCCAAAGTGATGACTCACTGCAATCAACAATTATGCTTGCGACAGGGCTTGATCTAAACGCACCAGGGGCAAGACGAAGAAAAGAGTGGTACACAGTATCCAGCATCCTAAGCACAGTATAACACGCTGAAGAGTAGGCGATACAACCATAAACCAAATGGGAACGAACTAAAGAATAATAAAAACTGAACACAAACGGTCGATCAGCTCCTCACTTCGTGTTGTTTGATGGTAAGGACTCATAGCATATCTATTATTTTTAAACATCTCGATTTTAATTGTTTCATGGGTCCTTGAGGCATCCATTATTCAAGGTGACGTTACTTGAAACGGAATCTCCAACCCGTACACGGAATGTACGGTCATTTAGGAAACCTCTAACAAAGGCAAGCATATTGCCCACAACTCCCCACTCTTTAACAGTATTTAGAATACCTCACCGCCAGGCTGTGTCGTACGCCCTCCTGATATAAAAAAAAAATGGCGACGAGTTGCTGACGGAACAGAAAAGCATTTTGGATAGCCGTTTCTAGTGATACCAGATGATCAATGGAAGATCGTTCTTGACGGAAGCCACATTGTTCTAGAGACATCAGAGTTTGTTTCTCTAAATACCAGGTAAGTCTTCGGTTCACCATTCTCTCCATCACTTTGTACAAAACGCTCGACAAGAAGATAGGTCGGTAGTATGAGAACTATGCTTTGTCTCTACCAGTACTGTCTTTAAGTACTGGCTTCTGATCAGACGGGTAAAAAATCTTGCGTGAAAGAAAAACCATTGTATATACGCAATAGATGATGAAGGGCTGAATTGGGAAGGTTTGAGAGCATACTGAGATGAATGTTATCAGGTCCAGGGGAGGTATCACGTGAGTTTTTTAATGCATGCGTCAATTCGTTGAATGTAAAGAGAGCATTTAATTCGCTGACCGAATCACCAATTTTTAACGGTAATATTTCCATTCGTAGCCTATATCTCTGAAATTCATTAATATATGATGAAGTTCGGGCCACCGGACGAAAATAATCAGCCAGGTCAGTTGCGATTGCAATAGATGACGTAATGAGTTCTCCTTCGTGAATAAGGCCGAGGATAGGCTGTTTGTGGAATCCGCAAATTGCACGAAGATTTTTCTACGCAGTAGACGTGGGAATAGTGCTTGAGATAGTAATTCCTCCATGATTTTTTCTTAGCGTCTATGAATACGCGGCGACATACCGTTCTAGCTTTACAAAACAAATTTAGATATTCATTTATAGGTCTACGGTTAAATTTACGCAGTGTCTGCCGTAGTTTACTAATCGCGTTTTGGCAATCATCTTCACCAGAGACTGGAGGAATGGAAGGAAATTTGGATTTCCTGATGTTTGTGGAATGAATCTACTTGCATTCTCGAGTACCAGGAAGGTAAATTTGGTTAGCTGGCATCTCTCCCGCCACCACCCCATTCGGTCGCCCTAGAGCATAGACCAAATGTCCGTGCCAAAAAACGGCTACTGTGCCTCAGAAACAGATTTGCGACCTCGTATCCTAAATGCTCCTAATGAGCTCCTAACTAGCGTGAGCGGTTAAGCAGGGTGCCGTACAGCACCCACTTAAGTGCCCCTACACTCACTTGTCCACATTAAAACTAAATCGGGGAGGCGCACCCCTTGTTACAATTAAAACTATATAGTTATACAATAAGAAGGTAATTTAAACCGCCACGCCTCGGTCGCTGTCAGCCAGCTAGTGCCTGTCCACCATTTAAAGCGCTTGGAGCTTTTACTGGCTGGTGGCCAGCCATTATTTCGGATAAGGACTTCCCACAGCTCCGCTATAGGAATCAATAAATCCCATTTAATTTTAAAATCTAACGATGATGGTTGAACATCGCAACCTCATCGACGAACCCCCACACGGTCCGACAATGCGGCTCTCGCCACATCGACTCGCCGTTTATGAGCGGCCAGTTTTCCCCTAGACCTCTAAGTTCCAGGGTGGCCCGGTCTCTGGCCCCCCCAAGAGCAGGGCAGTCAAACATCAAATGTTCGTTCGACTGGACCTCCCCGCAGACACACAACTCATCAGCCGCTAGGTGAAACCTGAACAGATATTTCATCAAATTCACATGGTTGGTGAGCTCTTGGGCACCCGACGCCCTTAAAAATGAATTCGAGGCATACCATGGAGGTAAAAGAGAAGTTGATGTAGGGCGTCAGAACTGTCGTCTTATTATGACGGGAAGGCTTTATGGTAACTGTTCCAATTTGCTCTTTCAGCAATCCATCTCCGTGGTTTTTTTGTTCACCACGCGGTCGGCACCAAAAGCAATGATAATTGGTTTGTGGTCGCTGCCGTGAATGTCGTCACAAACAGACCAATTAAGATGAGGGAGTAAATTTGATGAACATAAAGAGAGGTAGATATTGGACAAAGATATGGTATCTTCAGGTATCAGTCGATGACGAAATAAACGTGTTGATCCCGTGAAATATGGGGGCATTAAAGTCTCCTACTAGTAACGGATGGAAATGGAATTTGGACGAGGATATTTTGTATATCTAATTTGGATGATGATATTTTATATATCTAGTACATCAAACTCCGAATTTGGTGAGAGGTATAGATTGCAGATATGCAATTTGAATGAAACAGAGTTCTCTATGGCGACTGCAGGGATGTGGGTAGCTAGTGGTATCCTTGTAGCTAATACCCCGTCCTACATGAAGAGAGCAACCCCACCACTTTCTCTACTGTTTACGAGACAGTCGTATCTCCTACAGAAATAGTCTCTGAGAGTTATTGCATCTTCTTGTAGAAGGTATGTTTCTTGGAAGCACATTACTAAAGGTTCTTGTTCATGCATCAATATCCTGACATCTTCAATCCATTTAGAACGTTTCACTGGATAATTTTCATAAATGAAGGCAATTTCACTAAGCCCATTTTAAGAAGATTCCGGTAAAAAATTACTCTTTGCTCGTATTCAAGGTTTTATGACATAACGCACTTATACCCCTCATATTGGATAGTCGTAAGAGATATCGACTTCGCTCATCACTAAAATTCTCTTTCAGTATCGTTCCGTCTCTCAATTTTCTTATGTTCATGGGGGAGCCACTTGAACCAGTTATTACCTTATTAATCAGGAAAGGTGAGACATTATGAAGGGAGAGCCACCTTCTTGATTATTCTGTAGAACTACAAATCTGACATTTGCATATTTCAGGCGTGATTTATCGCCATTTAAATCATTATTAACCTCAGGACAACTATCGCCATTAGATAAAGCTGATCGAGGTCTTTTCACAAAAATAATATTGGTGGTTTTTTCAGATGGACCATCAACCATCAGGGGTTTTATTGTGAAATACTAATTTTGGTCCCTCAAGTACCGAGGAAATGCAGGATCACCTCTGCAGAGCGCACGCATATATTGGTTAGAGCTAAATACAATTGGGTTCGCCCAGGTGCTCAGAGGACATCGTTCGAGACTCACTACGTAAAATATTCACCCATCGCCACGATAGTTTCCACCTTAGGTTATGGTTGCGTTTCCTAAGGCGTCGCAACACCACCGAGTCTAAGTGTAAGAAGAAACAGTGTAGGGTGTTTTGTCTGGTTGAATAAGGATATATGTTATCATTTGTACAGTATTCTTGGTGTAATGTATATGTATAGTGTAAACTGTTTATCAGCTCTGTGTATAGTGAGAAGAAAAGCTGAGTCTAGGGCCGTGGGGTCACCAACTCCCGAAATCTTAAAGAGTAAGACTCCCCGTCGGGGATGTGTTGTGTAGTTGCGTAAGAGTTTATGTTGTAGTTTGTGTAGTGTTCTTGCTGTAGTGTATGTGCATTTTGTAAAGTGTTCAGCAGCTCGGGGTGTAGTAAAATAATTGAATAGTTAATACGGATTTTAAACATCTTTTATTTTATTTTTTTAATTAACTTTGTATTTTGTGATGCTGCTCTAATCAAGATTTTACCACTGTTTCTCTTGATTCATCTATGCAAACGCTGGAGCTGAGCTGCTTCTTTTTTTTTATTTGTGAAGAAGCACATTTATCCAATCCTGATGTGATCTATGTCATGTACTAATCAGAATATTCTATAAAGAAATATATCGCCTGATTTATGCTTCAGAATGAAATTATTCAAATGAGAATCATATGAAACACTCTTGAGACCGAAATTTGATGCTTTTATAGATTTTTTATCTGGAAAATTGAATAAAATAGGTTAAAGAAACTGTAATTCTACTATTTTTTTTTGAGAAAATTGTTACAAAGCGCAAAAAATTAGAATCGAAACTACCTTTTTTATGTTTGCCGTAGATTAACTTTGCTAAATTGCCAATACACAAATAAAATTTCTAAAAAAATTCCATTCTGAGAAAATTTATGTAAATTAAAGCAATAGAAAACAAACATATATTTCAGAACTTAAATTAAAAACAAACACATCAAAATGTGCTAAAACAATACAATTTTAAACCGATCAAAAAACGTCTTCATCATGGTAAATTAAATAACTATTATTAATAAATAATTAATTTAAGATATAATAACTGTTAAAATACTCGTAAATTTAATCTGAAAAATTATTTCATTAGTGGGAAATAACAGCTGACCAACAATTAAATACAAAAAAAATTATCTTTTGCGCTCGATCGTATTAAAGAAAAAAAAACTAGATATTTTTATGCAAGCATGTCATCAGCCGCCCCTCTCTGCCTTCTATTACATTTTTTTCTAAATCAGACAAATTATCGAAACTTACATGATAACATTATTGAATGAGCAATTTTGTTGGAAAATTTACAGGATCGATCTTTAAACCTCAGAATATAGGGTCTGTTTTATAGTGATTTATTTTTACCATTTTCTTTTTTAATGTACTCGTACATTTTAAAATCTGAAGTTGTGTTATTAGCGATGTTAATTTCTAGCTTAATGAGAAACTGTTAATAGATAACAACACAGAAGAATTTTGGATGTGTGGATTTGATTTCAATGTTATTTGGGAAGTAGAATTACTAAAGATGGACGAAGCAGGAGCGATATAAAATGCCGAATAGCACAAGCTAAACGAGCCTTCAGTAAGAAATATAATTTGTTTACATCAAAAATTAATTTAAATGTCAGGAAAAGATTTTTGAAAGTGTATGTTTGGAGTATCGCTTTATATGGAAGTGAAACTTGGACAATCGGAGTATCTGAGAAGAAAAGATTAGAAGCTTTTGAAATGTGGTGCTATCGGAGAATGTTAAAAATCAGATGAGTGGATAAAGTGACAAATGAAGAGGTATTGCGGCAAATAGATGAAGAAAGAAGCATTTGGAAAAATATAGTTAAAAGAAGAGACAGACTTACAGGCCACATACTAAGGCATCCTGGAATAGTCACTTTAATATTGGAAGGACAGGTAGAAGGAAAAAATTGTGTAGGCAGGCCACGTTTGGAATATGTAAAACAAATTGTTAGGGATGTAGGATGTAGAGGTTATACTGAAATGAAACGACTAGCACTAGATAGGGAATCTTGGAGAGCTGCATCAAACCAGTCAAATGACTGAAGACAAAAAAAAAGACAAAAAAAACCTCAAATCATATACTATCAAAAAATTAATACAAATTTTGAAAAGGCAAAAACTAATAAAAAAGTGAAAACCCTCTGATATATAGATATTAAAACTTAAACTTTAAAGGAATGCTAATAACATTCCATATTATTAAATGTATTATTCTGTGTTGTAATATGACTTTGATAATTGATGAACGCGATAAGATAAAAATACACAATGAGATTGATATCTGTGCATTATGTTTCAGTATGTTTCAGTACTAAATCGACACGACAATTAATCTCATGTTAATACCATTTTGCGCGTACAGTTAATCAATACAACGAATACAAAATAATTTATTACAAAATAAGGGAGCGCGCGCTCGCGCTTCTCTTTATTTAAACCTGACTTTTTTAGTATTAAATCCTTTAACATCAGATAGTAGTGTGTAAGTTAATACAATGTACAACGCTTTTATTAGTTGTAGTTGATACCTACGATTATAAATATCTTATTAAACGCATGTTTTTGTAGAGTTGCAAATATTCTTTTGCCTTTGAAATAGTTGTAGTTCAAATGTATGGCTATCTATGACTACGTTTATTGTTCTTGTAAACCCTTTATTCTAATGAACCAGCAGGCACTTGAAAAATTACTTTGGTATTAAATTACTTCTGGTAATTTCTGAAGACAAGAGGTGAGCCGACACTTTAATCGACATGCAAAGAATGAACGGCCGCTCTGGTGATGAGTCGATCGATTTCTTTTACTTTTAGGAAATACGAAATTAAGAATCGTTAGTGTAGAATGGGAAAATAAAAAAACAATATTATAAAAAAAAAATCGTTTGGCACTGTCGAATTCTTTTCTGACATAACGCGAATATATAAAATTTTTGGTAAGGAATCTCAAACAACGAGAGTTGTAATTTTATATATTTTTTGGCTTTATAATACGTAAAGGAGAAACCTGTATAATCTACTGATATATATATATATATAAGTTTACTAACAAACCTTTCATCCGGAGGTCCAGGGTTCGAATCCCGGTCAGACATGGCATTTTCACAAGCTACAAAAATTATCATTCATCTCATTCTCTGAAAAAATATCTAATGGGGGTTCCGGAGGTTAAAAAAAATTGTCATATTATGCAAGAAAAGGTTAACGGGCTAATAAATAAGAAAGAAAATGTGTGAAATTAAAGAATGAGGTTGAGTGAAATACAATCAAAGGTTTCCGTTTCAATTCCCATCTATGGTCCATCGTTCTTTCTACTGTTTTCTTTATTTCATTTTTCTTTTTAAAACAATCTACTGTAAAATTCATTGTCAAAATCTTATTTATTATTTTTTTGTTTTGAAAGAGCGGACATCAGCGGCTATGGTCATTAGCCTGGAAATCGGTAGTGTACGAAAAGTGTCCGTGCCTGATCGGAATTTAAAATCGTAATTTAAAAAATTATAAATGAGGAAAATAATCAAACAATAATTGAACTGATTCAGCGATAAAAGTAAAGAGTGATTAAAAGCAGCCAAATTGTTTTGTTTTTTTTATTTAATTACTATCGGCTTCTTGGTTTTTTAACAAATTTATATCTTATGATGCTGATAGGAATGACAAATTTTTCCCTTTTTCATAATAGACTATTAAAGTAAATGACTGATAATAATTACGATTCTAATTGTTTATTATTATTATTATTATTATTAGCCGTTGAAAGTTTTTAGGTTCATAGATAAAATTACTGACATATCACAGTAAAACAGTATAGATTATTATATTATGCAATATTATTGCATTACAACTATAGTAATTAGTATTCTGGGAAATAATGATTACATCTTTATTAAATTATTAAATAATTATTGAACTTAAGAGAAAATAAAAAAAAAAGTTTTTATTAGTTATTTAACTTACGATCATTTTAAGAGTTTATATCTTAACAAGTGTCTGAATCACGCAGAAAGTTAACGGGAAGGATTGAATTTCAGTTCAAAACACTGAAATTGGAAATCAAACCGGACCATTTTTACCTTTACTCTATCGACTTCAAGACACTGACTTCGTAGCCGCATTCTGATGTCGGGGATTATACCAGATCTAATACATGGCCTGATGATTCTAGAATGTAAAAAGCTAGTAGTAATATTTTCTTCAGGGGCAACAAAGATAGCAGCTGCCTCCAGACCCCGATTCATCTAATATCCCCAGATTTCCGAAATGTCAGCTATAAAGGAGTAAGATAAGTAAAAAACGTTCTGTAGCGAAAAAATTACGGACAAATGTTCCTTTAAACGACTAAAACGACTTTAAACTTTAAACGACTCTGCTAACGCTAATTAAAGTTTCAGACTGTGATAAATGATGAGTAATTCTGCAATAAATGGTAGAAAATTTTTTAAGAAAGATCGAAATAAAAGGAAAAGTCATGCACAGTAGCTTTAGTGTTCCTTCAAATCGCTGCAGTAGTATTTAAGATGTTGAAGCCGTGCCTCAAATGACCGTCGATACAGACTGCTGGAACCGATCGGACCAGAGTCGATCAGCAATCGTTTATTCTTTTGATCGTCTCAAAATTGTTCGAAGTTTGTAAATTTTCACCACATGTAAGTATCATGGATTAAGGGTTGATCCCGATTACGAGGCGGATCAATACGAAAAAAAAATAGTATTGTGTAAAGAACTTGAGTAAAACTTATTTTCAATAAACATCAATTAAATTTCTAAATGATATTCAAATGGATAAAAAATATCCAAAAATTTAGTACATATTTTAGTTCGTAAAAATATGATGCACGGCATATGTATAGACCAGCAAATATAAGTTCCATATTATACTCCAAAAGAAATAAGAGAGCGTTTAAAATTAACAAAAATTTCGTATTATAATGAACATTTTTTTTTTTTAATTTAAATACCGGGTTATTGAACGCAAAGGAAAGTAAAATACATAAATATATAACTAACACACACGTACAAAAAGTAGAGGTAAGATTCTGTCATAGATGTAATTATAACATTAAAAATAACTCAAGAATGAAGGATTAAGCGGTATATATAACTAGCTACATATTCTTTTCATGGCTGATAGTCGATGGCAAAATCATTGTCCGGTGCCTTTTGTTAAGCAGTAAGTTAATTAACTTTGCTCGAAACACAACAAAGCTTTTTTAATATCGGCAGGGAGATTAAATAACAATGTCAAAAAATTTCCATTTTCACAAACTTCTTCTTTTCGTAACATAAACAGTTTTTTATTTAACGGTATCGAAAAAATAGTTCACCACGTAGAACATATTTTCAGCCGTAAGTATTTAAAAAAATAAATCAACAAGCAAACAAAATAAAATTGTCCTAATTTTCCTTGATTATTTTTTTAGCGGTACTTCCGAGAAAAACATTTAATAATTATAATAAAATATAAGGCAGTGATTTATAGAAATTTTTAATTAAAAGTAAATTAATAGAATTACGTTTTTTTAATTGAAAACAAACGTTGTTGAATATCATCGATTTAATAACCGAACTATATTTATCGTATAATAACGCTTATTTATTTTGAAATCTATATTAAGAACTGAACATTTTACGACTATCCAGATGCTGCTCGACTTAATTTCCCGATATATTTTGATTAACAAAGAGACGCATTAATAAAATGACCTCGCCGATTGTAGATACCTACTACCGACTATGTACCTGCTGGTTTGGGTTTGGCTTATATTATTATTCAATGAATAAAGAATTTTATATTTAACCGGAATATTTATTTATTACGGAGACTTCCGTTTACTTAACTTTCAACTGAAAATTTATACGTACCCTCTTTTTCTTTCTATTCTACATTATTCTTTTACCTTCGATTATTTTCTTTATGCGCTGTAAACAGTATTGTTTTTTATTATCCTGGTTTTCTTTTTTTAACCGAATAAACTACTTACCATTCAACGACCTGACTGTGAAATTCCGTTAGATTAATCAGCAACATTAATTATATAATCGTTTCGGTTTAAAATCTATGTAATAATTTATAAGCGATCATATAAGCATTGTAACCTATCTTAATCTTTCAAATAAACCCCGTTACTGATATTGCTGCAGCTGCTGATACAAAATGAGAAAAACTGAAACCCTGACAGATTAGACTAGAGATCGTGACGGCTTAAAACAAAATTAAGCCCTAGGACTTAATCGTGATTAGCGTCGAGTATGAATAATTACATGTTTTTTTAAGGTCGCGCAATAAAATTTGCCGTTTGTTACTTTTTAGGCATTTAGGGACGAAAGTAGCGTATTTTCCGGAAACATAAGGAAAATAGACTGAAGAAATATGATATCATATCACAAATAACCTCATGAACAGAATATGAGAATACTCATATTCTTACGGTATAAGTATCCTAGTGAGTACTGCAGATGTACTAATACATAATTTGAAAAAATTGAATAGAAAATTAATCGAAATCAAAAATAAAAGCTTAAGCCTAATTCTGTTAATTTACTCGCACTTCTTGTTCTGAGTGATTATCTTATTTGCAAATAGTTTAGTTTAAAGAGGTCAGTATCTGCTACAGAGACGTCATTCTATCTAACCAGTTTCCTCACGTAAGACCGGTTTAGGCACTCGAATGGACTGTAAACTTATAGCATCAGTATTCCCATGTACAAAATATGACCTAGCTAATTTGGGGGCGTAACTGTATTTTCTAGTTTTGCAATTTGGCAGCCTAATTATAAAAGATTGCCGAATGTCTACCTACCTACATCTCTTTTATTTCAAAATTATAAATTTTTTTTAACTTTTTCAGCTTATTAATATTAAAAAGACAAAACATTGACCGTCGACTATTTTACTTTCTTAACAAACAATAGGAATGGCAGCTGTTTATTGACTTTATATTATGTAAGATATTTTTCAGATTTTTTCGTATATTACATTATCTTCCTTAGATTTCTTACAGCTCAACGTTTCAGAGTATTTCTTTCTCCAATCCTTTTTATTAAGGACTAATATTTTAATTTCAAGTATTTTACACATTTATATCTATGCTCAACAATTTTCACTATCTATCACATCTCTAATAGAAATTAACTAAAGTGACGTCTTAATATATGCTCTATCGCTCTGGTTCGTCTCTTTGCAGCATTTTGTTACAACATTTTTTCTTCGTCGTAGGACCTTTTTTCGGGTTTATCACTGATAAATAAGAATAAATAAATTAATGAAACAGATTTACGATAAAGAGCAACAGTGCAGTACTTTGATTATTCATTTTTAAAAAATTCGGGTTTTTTGACGTCATTCGGAACTCTGACATTTTAAAAAAATAGCGAAACCCTAATCCAGTATTTCTACACTGAAATTGATAATTTATAACTAATGTTACTGTTGTCGCTGACGTAAACCCATTAGACTATTTAAAATCGGAATCCATGATAATTTTCAAACTTCGTATATCTTTTCGGTTGTATCGTTACTAAATTTCCAGTTCCGCCGTTGTCTCTTTTTTACATGTTTTTCTTTGACTTTCAATGGTTCAACCGTGTCCTCAAATCTTGCAACCTTACTTAAACATTTCCCAATGTGAAATCAAATTTTATAAATGTAAAAAAAAAAAAAACGTTACTAATGTAAAATTTGATAACAGTTTCATTTAATTATGAATAAAATGTAGGAAAAATAATTTTTAAGATGGTTTTCTTAGAAAGAAAAAATAATAATAAATAAATAAAAAGAAAAAGAAAAACGATAAGATCGAGGGTTTTGAATTGTGTAGGAGGATGGAAAAGATAAAATGGATGGACAGAGTAAGTAACATAAAAGTATTAAAAAGAATAAATTAAGGTAGAATTATCAGAAGTAGGGAAGGAAACTGGATAGGGGAAAAGGAATAATAAATACAGTTCTTGAAGGTGAAAAAAGAAGAGGAAGAACAAGGCTGAAATTAATAAATGACAAAGGATAGTGAAGGTTTTGATGAGATGAAAAGAAAAACATGGGACAGAAAAATATGGAGACAACAATGGGGTCATGAACCTGCCAACAGGCACACTACATCATGATGATAACTAAAAAATAAAGATTATTTTGTTTTCAAAAAAATTACTTTTAAGAGAATTTTTTATTTATACATGACTAAAAAGAAAAGTGTGGGGTGTACAGTATTTATTAAGTGGTTGTACATTAGAGCGTGCTCCGTGCTTTTCTTTTAATCATGTGCAAGTAGAATTTTTTTTTCTTGAAAACAAAATTATATTTTACTTTTTAGAAGGGATTGTTTTTTAAAAATTTTATTTTTAAGAGACATGTTTTTAGAATTAAAAAAAATCTTTTATTTTATTTCTTGTCTCTTCTCTTCTTTCTTCAGTTAACAAGCATCGTATTGCAACTAATTTCTCTGTCCACTTTTCTGTAGAAATAATTTAATGGAGCGAGTGCTATTTTGTTGCTACAAAATTACTGAATAGAAAGTTATCACAAGGATTGCCCAAGCCTGCTTAAATGAAATCATAATGTTACAATTCATTTGGCTTCATAAAATATAATTATAGTAAAAGCTATTTCAAAGGCAGCATTAAATACTATTTTTTTATAAATTCAATTATTTCTGTTAGCATTCTGGTGAAAATGATTGTGTTTATTGACTTTGAGATATTCTGTAGTATTATGATTGTAGTTGACTTCCATTCATATCCAAATATTAAAGGTAATAATTAACTTCATTTTTGATATGGGGCCTATTTTCCAGAACTAATAGAGCTCAAGGTATTAGAAACACAGTATAAACAAATAATTCGTTCAAACTGAGAAATAAGATGACAAATCGTACTAAAATTGAAAATGTAGTTCTGTGGTTAGTAAATTGGAGAATCTTGTCCATGTTGAAAAGTGAAAAGGATATGAATGACTTGATAAAGAT
The DNA here is from genome assembly GCF_047948215.1 of Lycorma delicatula. NCBI lineage: Eukaryota > Metazoa > Arthropoda > Insecta > Hemiptera > Fulgoridae > Lycorma > Lycorma delicatula. The sequence continues at coordinate 343,415,589 of NC_134455.1, read as the reverse complement.
ACATGACAGTCAATCAATTATTTGTTATAGAGAAAGGGTTAGACAGTGGGAAATTGATTAACATGTCAGTTAATGAAGTAAAGAAAATTTCTGAGGAAAATAAAATGAGAGGTTAAAACTAAGGTAAGATTAAAACTGGAAATAAAAATAACAAAATAAGTATTCTAAAAGTGCTGCTTTTTTATTTTTTTAATTAAAGTTTGTTTTTTAAATAAACTAAATTTCTTGAAGACTATGTGATATAAAGGAAAAAGATATAATTAATAAAATAAATAAATTAATAAAATGATTGGTCACATTAAATTACAGATGAAGATGGAAAAATATAATTTCCAAAGATAAATTATTATAAAAAGAATTTCATTGTTAACAGAGTGGTAATGAACTTTTGCACTTATGAATGTTTTATTAAGTACATTTTCATAGAGTACATCAAATGGTAATTAGGAAAGAAAGAAAGAAAATCACTTATTATATATTTGCTGAAGGTGTGGGTGCTAATAATGTATTCAAAGAAACGGTTATGAAATTCACAGCAGTTATTCTCTGAAAACTAGAATTTCAAGGAATAACCTAGTAACACTAATAAGGTAAGATAATGAGAAAATGGAATGAGTATAAGATGTTGTCATTGGTATATTATCAAAGAAGAACGACTGAATTTTCACGTGAAAAATGAGACGTACTGCAGGAACTAATAATGACAACAAAAAGTTAACTGGGTTGCTACAGTTTGATGGTTACAACTTATACCGATCAGTGCTGAAGGAAAGTCTACAGGATGTAGCATTTAAAAGAGGATCCTGTTATTGAGAACGAGAAGAGTAATAAGGTTTGATCAAACAGTGTCTGCTGCTGGATACCAATAAATCATATTGAAGGTGTTAAGTAAGGTTGTAGAAAAACTGTAAGGTTATATAATTTAATACAGATTTGATGTCAAATCGTCTTGATATTATTTTATTATATGAAAAGTTTTTTGAGAGGTAGATTGTAAGGCACGCTACAGACATTATAAAAAGTTTTATTTTGAATGGAAAGCACTAGTTAGATCAGTGGTTTGAAGTGGTTGAAGGGGGTGGCAAAGGAAGGTATTGTAGCATGTAATACAACTAGAATTCATTGTAGGTAGTTTTTTTAGTGTTGGACTTGTAACTTTTGAGTAAATAACAAAAATAGAGTGAAAAATGTTGGGTTTAGAAATGGCGGGGGGGGGGAAGCTTTTTAAATTTTTATCAAATTGGATGTAACTTACTCACATTAATGAAAATACAGAAAAATTTGAAAGTGTACTGTTGTATATTTTCACTAATCTATTGTTTGGCTATTTGCAAAAAACATTTTTTTTTTTTCAGTTATTTGGGTGTGAATTAAGAGCTAAATCCCAAGTTTTTTGTTTGTAATATTTTACAAAGTATATACAGTCAGATAGATCTCTCCCATTTTTATCTATTCCAAAATTAAAGATTTAATTTGAATAAATTTCCATTCTTTACATCAAAATCAGAATTTACAACAAAGTTTTATTGAGCCTCTTGTTTAAGTGGGAGGATAAAAGTAATAAAAGGGGAAAATTTACATTTTAGTAACTATGAGCTATTTTGTAGAAGATTGTCTCATAAGTAGCACTAAGTCATACTACATATTTATATACAAATTAAATAAATTAAAATTCAACCTTACCAATAATTCATTTGCGCTTTTTTCTAGTTCTTTCAGTCATTCGACCATCATCAGAAAGTTTTCTTTTAATTTAAAAGTATTTAGATTAAAATTAATATAACTAGATTAAAAAAGTTATAAAATATTAAAAGTTATGTAGGAAAGTCACTGTTATGTTAACATACTACATAGCCATAAGGTATGTTTAGTCTGTGGATTATGCATCATTGGAAATGGAGTATACTTTAATGTACTGTATATAGAAGAGATATTTATTACCATTTTTTATTTAAAATTTAATAGAAAAAATTAATAAAATAAAAATTTGAATATAGTCAAGAAATTGTCATTAAATTTATCCATTATCCTTCATGTGAGTTACTTTATGTATGTGCAAATAAAAAACAGTATTTCTATGATATAAAGATTGTAAAAAGGGAAGGGATTATAAATGAAGGTTAAGTAATATTTGATTATGATTGCAGTAAAGTTCCCACAAGAATATTCAAACTACTAAAAATTATAAAGAATTGGAGAACTGGAATTACTTACCCAAAAACATTTGTGAACCGAGATATAGCTTAAAGAGAAAACTATACAAACTCCTAATTGAATTTAACAACAAAAAATATAGAAAAATAAAGCAGTTTACAGAATAATTTTAACAAAAACGAATCTAAAACAGGTAAAGATTAATTAAAAATATTTTTTAGGTTGGAGTTCCACAATATACAGCAATACATGTGACATAACAAAAAGGATTAACTATTGACTAGTGTTAATTCTAGTTTATGAGTACTGTTCATTTATAACTGTTTAGCCATCCTTTTTTCTTCTTTTTTTCCAGTGAAATGGCTTCATAGTCAATAATACTGCCATCTCCTATACAGCTCTTAGCCTCCGAACTAAGAGAAAACACAGAATCAGAGAGAGCAGACAATGATGAATTTGGATCTGCATCTTGGACAGAGCCCAAAGTAGAAAGAGATGTAGAGGAAACACCATGGCTGGGGGGCTCAGTTTTTTACCCCTATGACTGATGGGGTGCCTGTCCCTGCCTAGAGTGGAGTGCACACTTTTTTAATTGTATTTGGTAGCTTCTACTATTTTGGAGAAGAGTGCTTATTTTATAGGAAGTCGGTGTTGAAAATGTTTTTGGAGTTACTGCTGCAGAGTCTCATACTTTCTTATCTGTGGATCAGATGAAGCATTGGCGTGATTGAACTTCAACGTTACTTTTCGCCTGGTCAGACTTTAGTTTCTTTTGTAACAAGTCAGTTACTGGTGGTTGTGATGTTGCAGACCAGATCCTTTTGTTATGTAGATGTTATTTTATTCTCTATGATTCTTTTGAACATGGAGTCCAAGTTTTGTGCAAGGTTGGAGAGTGTCTGATCTGTATCAATACATGATACAGGATGGGATGCGGAGCACACATTTTGACAGGGTAAGATTTTTGCATGTTAACTACTTTTTTCTTTCAAATATCCATTGGTGCATTGAAGTAGCCTTTGCAATATAACATAGTCATTTTGATTTTGAAGTAGCATTTTAAAATGTTTTGACTTCCTGGGTTGCAGATTCTAATTTGTAAATTGGGCAGTTTCTAGAAAGGCACGTGTGTTTTGGCTTATTGTTTATATAGATCGGTAGATCTCTGCATAATTCGGCTTGATCTACTTCACCACAAATGTACACTGGACATCTCTCTCTCCTAGCTACTGTGTCTCAAACCATTGACATTTATAACATCATACTGGTTTTGAAATGAAAATGTGTTGTAAAATTCACATCGGGATCATTAATTACAAATGGTTGCTCTTTTTTGGAAAAGATTCAGAGTCCTGTTAGCCAGCTACATTATTCTTATTTACAGCAGTTATCATCCTTAGTATCAAGTAGTAGGGAATGTACAAAATTTGGTGTGAGTTCATAGAACAAGTTTGAAGTGGCAGGCATATGTGGTGGCTTATGAAATAAAACATTCTTGTTGCAGAATTCTTTACATTGCGATCATGTGCAATATTTAATTAGAAAAGAGCACAAGACATAATATAGTAATCAGGAATTAATGGATTAACTTTTTCTATTTCTACATTGTAATTGCTGTTTGAAAATCACAATGGTGCCCTAACCTGCCACATTTCCACTCTTCCTGCCTTATGGCAATGAATTTCAGATACATATCTCGTTACAAGCTGAGGGATCTATCTACACGGCTAACTGACCTTAACATTGTAAAGAAAAAAAATATGTGCATGACTGGTAGACTAGACACATTAGAGGTGCTTGAGGATCAGTCAGAGCTGCCCCCTTCTGTGTAGTCTGTCTCTCCTCTGGTGTAGGATTAACAAATTAAGTTGCAGAACTTGATATTGCACTGAGGAAAGCAATAAAAATAAAGCCTCAGCTTAGAAAAGGTTTCATATAAATTTTATAAATATTTCTCTTAATATTTAAATGGAAAAATGTATATATGTGTTTAATAATATACTAAGTGCGGAGAAAGGATTGTATATCTTTATGAAGTCTGTAATCTTTTTGCCTCATAAGAGGTTTGATGCAGCGGTGGTTGAAAATTACAGAGAAATACATTTATGAATATAACTCTTAAGTTTTTTACAGAAGTTGTACTGCACAGAGGAATGGGTAGACACAAGAAGGCTCAGAATGAATTTCAAAGCAGTTTTAAAATGGTATAATACTATCAATAACACTCTTTTAATTCAAATTCCACAAAGATTAAAAACAGTAAATAGTAAGGATTATTGTTTTTCATCAATATTCTGATTATGTTCGATAAATTTATCAGATCTGTAATGTTTTTAATATTCATTACAGAATGTGCTATAAATATTTAAATACTTTGTGGTTTTGTGCAATAAAATACAATTATATGTACAGTATAAAAGTATTCTGATAGAAAGATTTCTGATAGTTAACTGACTTCAACAGGGTTGCCTTTTATCTCCTTTATTGTTTAGTTATTTTCATTGAGTTTTTTAATTAGATAGAAATTAATTTAGAAAGTGGTATAATGAAGTTGACGGTGTAAGTTGTATGACAGCGATATTATGCTCTTGATATGTGATCTTCACATATGTTAAAATTAGTATTTATTAAACAATACTGATAGGATTTTGACAAGAAATTTTGTTGTTAATAATGTGTATAAAAATTTGTGCATATAAAGCAGATAAAATGATCAATTTTTAAGTATGTATTTTTCAGTAGAAATTAGTGATTTATATTATTTTATCGTTACTTTAAATCTTAGTGATTGTATTACATTTTTGTATGTATATTTTACATATTTAGCTCTAGCCACGAGGGTAAAAGATAGTATTAAAATAAACTTACAGCATACCTGTGGGAAAAGTATAAGTTGTCAATAGCAAGTAAATAAAAACATTTCTTATACTTATTCTTTTATTCATTTTTTACTTATTTCAAAAGGTAGCTAGTACAGTCACTGAAACTGATTAAAAAACCAACACTTTTAACAACTTTTTTAATATTTCAGTACGTTCTATAAACATGACTTAAGCTTATTATTTGCTTAAATTATAATTTTTTTGTTAAGCAGTGTTTGAAGTAGTTTAAAACTATGCTTTCTTATATATCAGTATTAATACATCAATACTAATTAGTCGGATACATTAGTATTAATTAGTATTTTATCATTAAATGCATCAATAATAATTATACATTGCGATATGTAATTCCGAACGGTTTCAGCTAGTAATCTAAGCTGTGTTGCCGGTTCGTTACAATTGATTCATGCGGGTCATCATTTAAAGACCACTGCAGATTCTTTGCTGTTTGTTTCATTTAAAACAAACCGGTTACTGAGATGAGACGTACATATATTCATTTAAAATGCTATACTTAACTTTCTGTGGGTATATTTTTATACATGTACAAAAATTAAGCGAAAATATACCCGAAACGATTTATTTTTAAAAAGGTGCGCAACTGTGGCAACATTGCGCTGAATATTTACTTACACAATAGAATTTTCTATAAGAGGTAGTTCAATTATCTTTAATTAAAACCTTTTTAATATGCATTTAATTTACCTATCAAAAGCTAATCAAGTAGACAATCTTTTATTAAGAATTCACTTGATGGTAATCCTTTTATTTAAACGAGAATGTATTTTTTTTTTAAATCCTCGCTGGAGCGCATAAAAATAATTCGGTCGATTTACGCATTTGTTCACCTTGGTATTTAAACCATTTTCTTGAAGTCAAAACTCCAGGCCAAGGTGTAGGTGTACACAAGTACATAAAAATTTATAACTTTATCCCTCTGAGTTTTTGTTTTATAGGTTGGTAGTAAACTTAGTTTGATTTACCTGCAGGTAAACCTAAGTTGAGAACTAGTTTACCGAAGTAAACTTTACTGGTTTACTGATTATAAATAACGTTGACGTTTCCAAATTTTTTTACTTTCTACTCCAATAAGTAAACTAGAGATCATAAATAACCCCAATAAAAGTTACTTTATTAGTTTTATGTAGAAATAATGTTGACCGGTGTTTTAATTTGTATGAAGGATTTTTTTTTTAGAAAGATTCAGTAATTTAAACACAAACGGTTTTGTTAGTGCCGCAGACTACAGTCTACTTCGTATTTATACTTTTTGTGTCCGGTTTTTCTATGTGGAGCGGTATTTGCAAGGTTAAATGAAAAGAAAGGTTGCATTAGAAGCTAGACACAAATTTTAAGCATATGTGAATCACAGTAACGTAACATAATAATAGCCTATTAGTAAAATTATATATGAAAACTTTTTTTAAGTTTAGTACCTGTGAATGCTGCTATATACAGATTTCTTTTGCGACCCACTAAGGAGTCCATCTGAACCCTTCAACCACGCCAGATCTGTAAAAAAAAAAGGAAAAAAAGTTTTGAGAAAAATTAATTTTAATTTTTGCGACCAGTTTTCTCTGTATGAGAAAACCTTTCTTTTAAAATACAAAGGATTTTATTGTAGTTTTGCCAAATTAATCAATAAAGAACTTAACGTGCTGTGATTCAGCTGTAACTCAGACTCAATTTTTTGAAACTGTCACTCAGTTTATCTTCCTGATCCTAGAGGATAAATTAAAGACTAAATAACGATGAAATTATTTCGTAAAGAGATCTGTAGGAAAGCATTTTTGCAGAGAATTCATGGTTCTGTTTATTATACCGTAAGAAATTACCTTAAGATTGATTAGTCATATCTGTTACTTTCAAGAGAGGATATATGACGTATCTGTGAACTGAAATTTTCTAACTGAAATTAAAAATAAGTAAATAGGCATTTCAACTCTTGCTAGTTAAATTATATTTCTACATATAATAACTCTTACGGGTGTTCAAAATCACTACTCACAATAATAATGAAATCAGAGAATTTCTGCCGTTAAAGGTTATTTTTCCACAAAGACAAAATAAAAAACTAGTTATCGTTATTTATTTTCCCTTATTTTATAAAAAAATCTTATTTTTAAGATACCAAATCGATCTCAATCGCCTTTAGTTTTTGATTGGGATTACTTTCTGGGCCTTTACTTGAAATTACTTACATAACCACATTGAAAACTTTACATACGATTTAAAAGACGTTGTTCGGATAGAATCCTTTTCTTTTCTGTTTCGTTACTTTTGCAGTTGTTTTTTCCTTTTGTCAATTTCAAAACACGATTTTTTATCATCCAATTCGTTTTTATGTCATGTGTTTATAAATCTTAAAATTCTTCTCCTGGAGACTGTCTTCTTATGTCAACTCTTTCTTCACGATGTTTTTTCAACGTAGGCAAGTTTAATTTTTGTAATTATATGTAGCCCTAGTTTTTTTATTAAACGCTTAGATTACATATCTTCCGATTGCTTTATATTCTCATTGTAACCAGTAACAGAAAACTTTTCCAACTCGTTTAATGTATTATAACTTTTCAAAAAATAAAATGATTTTTCAAACGTTTGCCGATTTAAATGTAACATGTACGCTTTGATCCACAGAATGTAATAACTCTTCAAAAACAATTCAAAACAGTTATACTAATTACAAAAATGAAATATACAGCGATCTATAACATAGTACGTGTTAAAATCCTTCTGCCTGTAAATTAATGAAAACATTTAGAACATACCCTTCCTAGTCCATGTAAGTATATTTTTTTTCGCGTACTAGTGTGACTTGCTTACTATTTATTATTTATTACTGCTTTAGACCAAACTAATATACAGAGTAATTCAGCAGGAAAGGAAAACAATTTGGGAACTGATTCTACAGCTTGAAATAAGGAAAAAATCATACAAATATATGTCCGAAAAGTCTTTGTTTACGAGTTACGGCTAGCGAAAAATTTCGCCCGGATTTCAGTTTCCCTGGTGAAATGAGGTCGTACTTAAATGTTTAAGGCGTAAACTTGATGTTTTCTTATATTGTTGATCTGAAAAATCGAATGAAACAATCCTAAAATTGTATCTGCCGTAGTTTACATGATATCCAACATAAAACTGAAACGTTTGGTAACGAAAAATACGTTTTTATTTTAGTACAATACGTTTTTAGTATAGTACGTTTTTTCGAAGTACAATAATTTTGTTAAATGATCAATAAATGTGTAAATTTTATTATCAAAACATGTAGAAAATTTACTTCTGAGAAAATTAATGTAAAAAATCCATGAAATATTAAAAAAAACATCTTTTATTATTAAAGACAAAACAAAAGTGAACAGAAAAATGTTACGAGTTTGTAAACATTAAAAACAGTTGTTTTTAGTATAATAAATTTGACCTTTGAAAAGTTAGGTTGGCAACACTAATTGTATGCTTCGAAATTAGTTTGAATACGACTGACTCATTGTTGTCATAAAATTGTAGTTACGTGTTTATAATAAACGTTAGGCGGTTTAGTTCATGAAAATTATTTATGTGTTTTAGATTCTGTAAAAGCAAAGGTAAGTTCTAACGTAATTAATGATTGATATATGTAATGTTTTATTTTTCTTACGTTTTCTTCTTTCAATAATTTCAAATTATTTTTCTAAAGAACTTCTATTCTAAGGTTTAATTTCATTTAAAACTATCCTTCTGATATTAATTTTCGTTTTAATTTTTATTAATGTTGTTACGAAATGTGCCGATAAATATAACTTTTAATAGCCTTATTTCAAAATAACCATTTTTGAATAAAAGGTGATTTTTTAAGGATTGATTTTTAATAGGCTATTCCTACTTGGATATGAAACTGTTTTGATTTTGAAAAAAGGTGTATATTCCCTAATGTTTTTTCTATTAATTAAGATGAATCGTTTAATAAATGTTTCATGAAAATCAGTGTAGTATTGCTTCGTGTAAACAAACAAACTAATAAATATATCCTCCCTCCTATCTGTGTAGTGGGATAAACGAGAAATGCGAGTAATTAAAGAAAATTATACAAACTTTAGTAAGAAATATACCAGCAGTTATAATTTTTATAACGTTTTTAATAGATCTGCCTAAAAAACTTAAAGATTAAAATTAATTACAATAATATATTTTTAAAAGGCTATTTTTTTTAATACACAAGATAAATATTGTTTTAAACATTTTTGTTCGTTAACAGGAGTTTGTAATGTAGTCGCGCTCATATAATTTTTTTTTTTTGCGTAGTAAGAACGGAAAAATAATTAACAATATAGGTGCATTACACAAAAAAATCTTTGTAACAAATGTTATTTCCGGTAATTTAGGTAAGATCTGATGAAAGAAAATATTTTAACAGAGGTTGGTAACAGCGTAATTCCTATAAGAATACATTTTTTTACTTCACTATTCTAGATCGCGTTATCGATTGAACCTATTCGGTTCGGAGCATCTTAATCTCATGTTTGGCTTGTTGGTAAGTAATACCACTCAGTAATTTCACATCATAAATAATATTCTGATAATCACTTATTTTCCTCTGCTGTAAATCAGGCACGTCAAACTCGTTAACCACCAAATATTAATAAAATTAAGTATTATATATTAAATTGTGGGCCGCAAAAATAAACAAAAAAACAAATGGAAATAAAGATGAAGCACAGCTTTTATTATAAACAAATCAATACATACAAAATAATAATACACAATGCATCCCTAGAGGGTTTTGCAGAGAATATATCCCAGGATGGTTCCAAAATAGCGAAGTTCTCTACCGAAGCTTCCTTGAGTCGGACAATCAAGAGGTGGCAGACGAGCTTCTCCATAGCCTCGATGCAGCAAGACAACAGAAACGGTGGGAAGCCTGAACTTTCAGACCTCGAGTCGTCATGCATGGACTCTGCTAAGAAAATTGGGAAGCGGACCTCCTACTCAGAGACCAAAAGCAAGTGTCTCCCCAAACCCCGTAGCATCCCACATAGTGGCAACATCCAGAGCACCAAGAGACAGGGCGCACACAATTTAGATAAAACGCGAACTAAGAAACTTGAGGAGGAAGGCAGGAGATACTAAGTACGCTCACCCTTTTACACTTGAAGAGACTCAGTCTCTTCAAGTTCTTCGACTGTGAGTCGGCGCTCACAGATGTAGCTCCAGGAAAAGCACCAGGGTTCGATGGTATCAATCCGGAATTTTTATTAAACTGCGGAAAATACGCAAAACTTTGGCTGGCCAGATTCTTCACTGACATAATGCAGACTGGTAGTGTGCCCAGAGAGTTCAAGCGATCGATGGTAGTAGCCATTTTAAAACCAGGGAAACCAACGAACTTACCTAAGAGCTACAGCCATATAGCATTGCTATCAGTGAAATATAAATTACTAGAAAAGCTTATTTGCAACAGAATCTGTCAGAAGATATATGATGTTATACCAATTGAACAAGCAGGCTCTAGGCCAAAACGAAGTTGCACCGACCAAGTTCTCTCGCTCACAACGTACATTAAAGCGGGGTTCCAAATAAGTCTTAAAACCTCTGCTGCATTCGTTGATTTATCGGCCGCTTACGACAATGTCTGGTGATTTGTAAGGTCCCCCGTGTAATCCGATGCAAACTAACAGCTCGCCTCCTTGATAACATGTTGAACGACAGAATGTTCCAAGTTATCACGGAATCCGATATAAGCTCACCAAGGAAACTCAAGAACGGCTTGCCACTAGGGTCCGTACTTACGTCTCTTCTTTTAAGGCTCTATGTTGCAGAAATGCCAGAGACAAGATCTAAAAAGCATGGCTACGCCGACGATTGGGTGCTAACAACAAAATGTAGATCATTTGACGAGTCGGAGGAGGTCCTGATGGCTTTGGAGAAACTGGGAAGGTACTTCCGAAGATGGCGCCTCCAACCAAATGCTAGTAAAACAGAGGTGTCATGCTTCCGTCTGAGTTACAAGTTCGCTGATAGGGAGCTTAAAATTCTATTCGAGAATACATGGTTCTTTCACAATAAGACACCAAAATACCTAGGGGTGACACTTGATAGAACGCTTTAATTTAAAGAGCACCTAATGGAAACTGCAGAGAAATTGAAAGCGAGAAACAACATTATACATAAGCTCTGTGGAACAACTTATGGAGCATCGGCTTCCACTTTACGCACATTGACTTTGAACCTCGTCTTTTCGGCTGCAGAATATTGTGCGCCAGTGTGGATTAACAGCCGTTACGTTAATAGAATTGATGCTCAACTTAATAACACTATGAGAATGAATTCCGGGGTTGTCAGGTCTACTCCCGTGGAATGGCTTCCGGTATTGAGCCACATACCAGCCCCAAACCTGCGCCGTATGAACGCTCTTGTAAGAGAGTACAAGAAGATTATGGACAAACCTATCGAAACCTATCAATACATTAGGACATTGAGGATGCCAATCGGTGATCGCCTTCGATCTAGAAAGCCACCTATCAAAACAGCAATTGCTGCCACAGAGGACGGATTTAACCTAACTGACGCCTGGCGTCAAGATTAGGCCACAAAGCAGAATAACAAGATTCCATGTATTACTCAAAGGCCGCCGGGTTTTGACTTGCCACGTAAGAGATGGTCAACGCTAAACAGAATTCGAACTCAGCATGGTAGATGCGCCTATTTCCTGTATAAATGGGGTAAAACACCGACGCCCCTTTGTGATTGTGGTGAAAATCAAACTGTCAGACACATCACAGAAATTTGCCCTAGGACAGCTTATGAAGGGAATCCTGAAGATTTCCTGATGGCGACTCCAGAATCAGTAGCATTTATTAATTTGTTAAATCTTCGTTTGTAATTTTTGACTGTAATTGATGTTGTGTTTTGGTGCCGCAAGCTAAATAAATAAATAAATAATACACAGAATATAAACGTATTAAAAAATGCATAAGTATATAGAAAATACAATTTTTTTCAATTTAACATTATATAATAAAACATAACTTTTTTTTAAAGAAACTTGGCAACGTTTTTCATTATCATATCTTCAAAATTTGGTTGAATTTGTTGAGTTGAAGTTATTTTTAAAATTGCTTGCACATACTTGTCTGTTTCTCTTGATCTTTCCGCAGTTATATTATTTTTTAGTGGAAAATAATTGTTCGCACAAATATATGCTACCGAAAGTAGTTAAATACGTTTATTGCAAAAATAAATTGGGAAATCGCTCCGGTGATAAATAATTACAGAAATGTAGAATCCCAATATCCATATATTTTTGTTTCAATACGGAGTCGCACTGAATTACGATTAGTTCCAGTTGTAAATTTTCATCAACAGTTTCAACATCAATGGATAAAGAAGTAAATGATTGAAATTGTTTTTCACATTTCTTGAAGTCCAAAAATCTTTCGAATTCATTTCCAACAATATAATTTCGTTGGCATATTCTTTTTTTTTTTTTTTTTTTTTTTTTTTTTGTCCAGTCATTTGACTGGTTTGATACAGCTCTCCAAGATTCCCTATCTAGTGCTAGTCGTTTCATTTCAGTATACCCTCTACATCCTACATCCCCAACAATTTGTTTTACATACTCCAAACGTGGCCTGCCTACACAATTTTTCCCTTCTACCTGTCCTTCCAATATTAAAGCTACTATTCCAGGATGCCTTAGTATGTGGCCTATAAGTCTGTCTCTTCTTTTAACTATATTTTTCCAAATGCTTCTTTCTTCATCTATTTGCCGTAATACCTCTTCATTTGTCACTTTATCCACCCATCTGATTTTTAACATTCTCCTATAGCACCACATTTCAAAAGCTTCTAATCTTTTCTTCTCAGATACTCCGATTGTCCAAGTTTCACTTCCATATAAAGCGACACTCCAAACATATACTTTCAAAAATCTTTTCCTGACATTTAAATTAATTTTTGATGTAAACAAATTATATTTCCTACTGAAGGCTCGTTTAGCTTGTGCTATTCGGCATTTTATATCGCTCCTGCTTCGTCCATCTTTAGTAATTTTACTTCCCAAATAACAAAATTCTTCTACCTCCATAATCTTTTCTCCTCCTATTTTCACATTCAGTGGTCCATCTTTGTTATTTCTACTACATTTCATTACTTTTGTTTTGTTCTTGTTTATTTTCATGCGATAGTTCTTGCGTAGGACTTCATCTATGCCGTTCATTGTTTCTTCTAAATCCTTTTTACTCTCGGCTAGAATTACTATATCATCAGCAAATCGTAGCATCTTTATCTTTTCACCTTGTACTGTTACTCCGAATCTAAATTGTTCTTTAACATCATTAACTGCTAGTTCCATGTAAAGATTAAAAAGTAACGGAGATAGGGAACATCCTTGTCGGACTCCCTTTCTTATTAGGGCTTCTTTCTTATGTTCTTCAATTGTTATTGTTGCTGTTTGGTTTCTGTACATGTTAGCAATTGTTCTTCTATCTCTGTATTTTAACCCTAATTTTTTTAAAATGCTGAACATTTTATTCCAATCTACGTTATCGAAAGCCTTTTCTAGGTCTATAAACGCCAAGTATGTCGGTTTGTTTTTCTTTAATCTTCCTTCTACTATTAATCTGAGGCCTAAAATTGCTTCCCTTGTCCCTATACTTTTCCTGAAACCAAATTGGTCTTCTCCTAACACTTCTTCCACTCTCCTCTCAATTCTTCTGTATAAAATTCTAGTTAAGATTTTTGATGCATGACTAGTTAAACTAATTGTTCTATATTCTTCACATTTATCTGCCCCTGCTTTCTTTGGTATCATAACTATAACACTTTCAATGGCATATTCTAAAAAATTTAATTGAGGTGATTTTTGTAATAATGTCTGGCAAGATTAAAAGTGAGATAAATTTTATTTTTTAATTTGCTTTTGTCAGAGTAATAATTTCTGTTTAAAAACGTTGATATTCTCAAACAAGGTGGTAAACCACAACAAGGCTGTTTGCCTTGTAGTTTGAGATTAAGCTGATTAAGGTGAATTGTAATGTCAGCGGCAAAAGCCAGATCTTTTATCTGCTTATCCTCTTTTAATATTTTACACTCATAATTTTTGGATTCTAAAAAAATGATAATTTCGTTCAACAATTGAAGGAATCGCTTTAAAACGTTATAACTGGAAAGCCATCAAATTTCTGTGTGTTAAGTTAGATTGGTTTATTCACTTCCTATATCTTCTAGAAATTTATTAAATTGACGTTGATTAAGTCCACGTGCACGAATATAATTTACAATTTAAGTAACATTTTTTTAAAACATGCCCGATATTTAGAACTTTGGAGCATAATGTTTGTTGATCAATAATACAATGGAAGTGTTGAAGAGAATTATTAGCTTATTCTGTGCATTTTTTCTTTTATTTGTGTAATAGCTCCTTTAATAACACTAGTCATAGCAGGAGGAGCACCATCAGTTCCAAGAGAAACCAGTTTTTGTAATGATAAATTATGTTTACCCAGAACATCCATCATTGCGGTAAAAATATCAACGGTTGTATCGTGCATTGGGATAATCTCCAGAAGCTCTTCATTTACTTTCAAGTTCGCAACACATCCGCGAATAAAAGCAGCTAGCTGAGTTTTATCTTGTACGTCTGTGTTTTCGTCAATTCCAATGGAATAAATTTAAAATGCAAGAATTATTAATTTTTGTTGATTACGTAAATTTTAGGCTATATCATTAATTCTGCTGGCAATGGTATTTCATGATAAGCTTACATTGTGAATTTTTAAAATTGTTCTGGGCACAATACTTCAACTGCCTGAATCATACATTCGCTAATAAATTCCCCTTGAGTGAATGGTTGGGTTGAATGGTTGAGTGAATGGTTTCGATTTGGTTGAAATTAATTGTGATATCAAGTAGCTCGGTTTTACAGCAGCTGTATTATCTTCAATAGGTTTGGCAAATATGCTTTGTTGTTTTTGAAGTATAATCCTTAATTCTGACAATTTAACTTCACGAAGCTTCCCTACACATTTGTCATAATTCTCTTTATCAATTGTATCATAGTGTCTTTTAATATTATACTCTTTACAAACCGCTAAGGAGTTTCTACATACCAAACATAGAATTTTACTTTTTTTTTTAATACAAAAGTACTGCGATTCCCAATTTTCTTGAAAAGTGCGATGCTCTTTTTTAATTGATCGTTTTCCACTCATACTTGTGCATTGTTTTAATAAATTGTCAGTTAAACATTAAACAAAGAATACTACTTTCTTAAACCAGATGATAATTGTTATGTGCAAACTAGAATAGAATGCAGCATTCGTTCACTGACTGCTAACGAATATCTTCCGACTCGACTGGCATTTTGTGACGCATTGTCATGCGCAAAGTATAACAGAGGATGAATGAGAATATATATGAGTGTAAATAAAGTGTACTCTTGTGCAGTCTCAGTTTGACCATTCCTGAGATGTGTGGGTAATTGAAACCCAACCACCAAAGAACACCGTATCCACGATCTAGAATTCAAATCCGTACAAAAATAACTGACTACTAGGACTTGAACGCTGGAACTCTCAACTTCCAAATCAGCTGATTTGGGAAGATGCGGTCACCACTAGACCAATCCGGTGGGTAACTGTTCCAAGTTAAGAAAGTGTAAACCCACGGATGCGCAGCAACTCGATTGTGCGTGGCATGTAACGTGGTGCGGGAATGCTAGTACGGTAAGAGGGATAGTGCGATGAGTTCAAGGACTGAGCAGAAGCGGGAATTCAATTGCCTTCTTGTATTCATGTAGTTAGTTTACCCATCGTACATAGTTACCGGCATTTACAATCAATATTTTGCAATACTATTTTTTTATAAACAGTTTTTTTCAAAACTAATTTTGTTTCATTAAGGAATTTTTACTTATAAACGTATTAGTCATCAATTTTGGCGAGCCGCAGAACAGTTCCCAGCGGGCCGCGTGTTTGACATGCCTTTCTTTCTTTTTCCTGTTTAGCCTCTGGGAATTACCATTCAGGTATTACTTCAGAGGATGAATGAAGATGATATGTATGAGTGAAGATGAAATGTAGTCTTGTACAGTCTCAGTTCGACCGTTCCTGAGATGTGTGGTTAATGTGTTTGACATGCCTGCTGTAAATAAACTATACTTTTGATTGTAAATGTGATTATATATGCATGTATGGCCGATGAGAGTACCTGAAAAAGTAGCAACAATTGTATTTTGAACACCTTGTATATTTTGCTAAAGATAGGAAGTATTTTTTAAGTAAAAAGAGATGGTCAGTTATTTTGACATTCTATTA
This sequence comes from Lycorma delicatula, assembly GCF_047948215.1. Lineage (NCBI taxonomy): Eukaryota > Metazoa > Arthropoda > Insecta > Hemiptera > Fulgoridae > Lycorma > Lycorma delicatula. Next base: position 343,399,262 of record NC_134455.1, on the reverse strand, counting down.
GCAAATAGCAAATAAAAATAATTATTTATAAAATCAAATAAGAATTTTTTAGAATAATATTAAAGTAAAATAAAAACAATGAGTAACATTAAAAAAAGAAATAAATATTATGATATATATATAACAAAAACGTTTATTGAGCATATGGACTTCATTTTCCCCTCTGCCCTTAGTTTTGTTCTTTTTCAATAAAAATTTGTATCTTAAAAAGGGACTGAGATAGTTAATGAAAGTTGATGAATATGTAACCATCAAAAACAAATTTTAAATAAAGTTTGGATATTTTGTAGTCTGGATATAATACGCATTGGCTAGCGGAAAATGAACTTACTCCACCGACATTATCTAAGAAAAGTTCAAGGTGAGTGGACAGTATCTCACCTTTTAGCAGTAAAAGTTCATTCATGAACTATTTATTTGACCTTACGCTCTAGAAATTCTTTTTCTATTAAAAAATGCATCTATAATAATTGAAATTATTCTTATTTTTAACTGAAATTAGTCGGTCCTTTATTTATAGTTAGTAGTTCACGAGAAGTAAGCGTATAAAAATAAAAACTGTGTACATATATCGTTTTAATTACTTATTTTATACAACTTAAATAATTTTAATAAAAATCTTTATGATGAATTTACATAATTTCCAGAACTTTTTTTTTCATTTTATCAAGTTTTCCATTTTATCGTCATTTACTTTTCCATTTGTTACACTCGTATTTTGTCAATAATAAAATACCTTCGAAATAATATTAAGGATCTAGAAATAACTTTTACAATTATCTATTTCTTTATTAATGAATGCTTTTGTATCTTAAATGAATAACCATTAAAAATAATCGGCTGACGTAGACCGAAGTATTATGAAGTCATTAACCAAATTTTGTCACCAATAATATCAAATATACTCTTGTACTGAATGTCTTTCCAACGTAATAAATAATAAAATACTGAGCTAGTACTCGTAAGTACAGCTCATTGTTAGAACAATGTATTTTCGCGACATTAAAAAACCTCTAAGATGTTTAACAATTTTATTTTATTTTTTTGAGGTTGCGGAATCCGCTTACGGACACTCGTAACAAGCGTGTCGGACTAGCAACAACTTCCGCTATGTGTTACGTAGAGCGTATGTATGGCTGTGTATACCGACTAAACCTCCCTACCATCCTCCTACTCGGTAAACTCGTAAGGCATTACTTCAGGAAGGAGCGGCTTAATCTTCTGCTATTATAGCTAGACGTCGTTGTCGAGCCCAGGGCTAACAGTAACGAGATTGCTACTTACAATGTCGCACCAGGACGATCCCAGTAAACCAAACCCCCTCCCTCGCACTTCCAGGTAGCCTATCTCTTGATCCAGCACCACATCAGTGGGCCGTCCTTCCCTTATTGGCGTCTTGTAGAAATTCCTAATTTGGCCGTGACCATGTCAGCTCAGTCAGCAATCGCTTGTCAATTCCTGATCAATGCTACCATGACACCAGCAAGTACATCCGGTGCGAACATTCTTGCCAGTCCAAGTCTAGCCTGTCCCTCCTCTCGGAAAGGTGAAGACTTGTCCCTCATTGATCAGTGTAGATCGAAGGTCACAAAGATATCCAGAAGCATCCTTCCCCTAGGATCAGTCCGTCATCTCTAGACAGCCGCAACAAGACTCATTCAACACGGTCATTGTCTAAGTTAGGCGACACATAACAGCTATAATAAAATATGCCATCAATGCTTGCCCGAACATAGCCGCCAGCCCTGACAACCCCGCATAACTGAGTACCGGTGCGGGCCCATACACCGATTTAAAGTCAGTGGCTACCGCCCTTCCATGCTGAAGTTGAGCTCCCGCACATATTGATCCATGACGTCCAGAGCCAGCCGTCAGCGGTTTAGTTAATCTGGAGCATCTTCATGAACTGCCAGGTGTTTTGCCGTTCCTCCCGCGGTTAACTCTGCTCTGCTTACCTACCGCTTCCACAGATTTCGGACGGTGTAAGGTCCGGTGCGATGGCTCACGTCATCATAGATTAGATCATGTGCTGCCGTTGTGACACTCATCTCAGCCCGGCCCAACAGTAAGGCCACATGGGGATCCCGACTCGTCAGAGTGTCCAATAGTCGTCCATCAGCCAATTTGTTGAGATCTACGACAGCAACCGTATCCGTACTCCCCCGTTTCTTGTCGACGTTGCTAACAATGACGTGCTTGAATGCCTTCTTACCCCTATTAGTGGAGGATCAGTCCTGTGAGTTTCTCGTTGATTAATGTGCTGGCTAGACCTTTCTTGATCGGGCAGCCGGGATCCGTTTACGACCTGGCATCCACCTTGACGATATTGCCCGATCCTCTGGAAATCATTGCTTCCAAATGAAAGCATTGCTAATCTCCTTGGTTAAAACTGACAGCTCGGCCTCGAAGTGCTATATTTCTCGTTTTTTGTGTCTCTCCACGTAGCGCCGTAAGCTACTCACAACCTCTTTGAGTTTGGTTTTTTTCTCCTCTACTCCTCTAGGTCGGTCCGGACTGTTGGGTACAACAGTCCGGACCGACCTAGCTTCCAGTGTTCTCGTTTCGATTTTCTTATTTGTTTGTTGAGTAGCCTCCTGTGTTCAACATACCTTAAGGCCGCTTCCTCCTCATAAGACTCACCTCCGATACGTCTGAGTCTCTGTTTTTTCCTCCTATGAGACTGGAGAAGTTGCCTTAGATTGTCTATTTCCGGTGACCACCAGTACACTCTGCGTTTTCTTACATTTCGAGTTAAGACCCTACCCATCTCTTGTTGAATTATATTTCTTAATGCTTCTGGTGTGAGGTTTTCTACTCCGGCTGGTCTGTCTGCAACACATCCAGCTATTTCGTCAACCTGATTAGCCGTAGGTCTCATAGGTGGTTCTTTCTGAAACGTTCTGAAGGACTGGTCTTGTATTAAAAGAAGCACGGCCATGTGATCACTTGCTCTATATCTTCTGGGAGAATCCTCCACTGCCACTGTTCCTGGCTCCACCTGTTGTCTAGAATAGCTAAGTCTAACACAGAGGAGGGCCCGCTGGCTTCATATGTAGGCGTGGCATCATTAACACAATGACATCCGACTTCCCCTCGCCTGTTCGTGTAACTGCTGCCTGTGGCTATCGCCTTACTGTTAATGTCCCCGAACATAATTATCCGTTTGTCAGTACTGGTAATGATTGTTGTAGAGAATCTAAGAACTTTTCAAATTCCCTAATTTCACATTTGGGAGATACATATGTCCCGATCACTACTGCGCTGTCTGTTTCAATTGCTATGTGACCTAGACCTCTTCTCTTAAATTGCCATGATATCCTGCCACTTATATCCATAATCGCCACGTTTCCTTCGGTATCTGTACTCCAGCCGGTTCTAGCCGCGACATATATATTGGGTTCCGTGACTAGCTGCAAATTAGCTTCCTTCTTTCGTGCTAGCTCCCCCACTAATTCGTGGGAGAGCGAACTTCTATTGACACTCGCCAGCATGAGCTTAAACATTACCGGTTAGCCCACACGTCCAGCCTCCAGTGCGGTGGTCATTCTTACCACAATTAAGACACTTTTTGGGTTCTTGGCAGGTCGCAATTTTGTGGCCCCTACCACCACAATTGAAGCATAATTCTAGCCGATTTGGACCAGTGCAGTCTTGTCTGCTATGCCCCGTGTCCCAGCATCGATAGCATCTTTCCTCCTCCTCTCGGATGTAAGCTTTGCAATTTACCCATGAGATCCGTATCCTCTGTTCTACGAGCTTGCAAGCTGCTCTGTATGACGTAATTACTGTAATGTTTTACATTACATTACGAAGCCCCGTCTCATGGATGAGATTTTAACTTCCTCTGGGTCTCCCACACTGTCTTTAATGGTGGTCATGACTTCGGATTCAGATGTTTCCATCTCCACATCACGAATATGCTCGATGGTTCTTCTGCCAGCCCTAGTCTTCAAGTCCACCTGCAGATCGGCTAATTTATCTTGAAGAGCCGTTGCAGTTTCCTTCTGAGCTCCTTGGATCCTTACATGTAAATCCTCGTTCCTCCCTCTGCAAATTGAGATGACGTCGCGGAGTGGCCTTTTTAATCAGGACTTGCCCTGGTCTAACCTGTCTTGTTAGTAGTTCTGTATGTTGAATCAACACCTGGACTGGTTCTATTCGGTCCTTCAGGATGTATGAAAGAGCCTTCTTAACGGCAATTCCTATTGTGCCCGCTGGCCTTCTTAACGGCAATTCCTATTGTGCCCGCTGGTAATATGAATATAACTTCCGGTGACTGCTGTAGCACTCTTCTTATCGCCCCGAGAATAACAATCATTGAAGACTTTTCTGGTATTGTTATGTCACAGTATATCCTATATTTGCTTCTCCTTAATTCTGTAGTTTCCTCGCCAATTATTGTCTTCTCGTCCTTTAGTATATCACCTGGTTTATACTCTGAACGGCGAGTTGTAATTTCTTCGATTCCAGATTTCTGAGGAATATCGTGTAAGCTACACGTATTCCACGACTTCTCCGGCAGTCGGAGAAGATATGCTAATATCAGTCTAAATAATGACAACCTTTAAATCTTTTCTTTCTGAGTTTAATTTTTAATAATAATTTTAAAAGAGACGAGTATATTTAAAAGGCCCTGCGAATTACTCCTTAAAGTGACCCTACAGATTCGACGAGGTGACATGATAGTTTCGAAAAAGTCTTTTTATCATCCGGAAAATTTTTATTTTGAAATCTGATCAAAAGTAGCACATTTGCACGCTATAAACATTTTATTCCACATTCCCATCCTCAAAACTTAAGAAACTAATGTAGCGAATAACATCATCTTAAAAAATGCATTTTATTGAAATGCATAACATAAACATATAAATTTCCCGACTTTCGGCGGAGTGTAAATGTTTCATGTTTTCATTGGGGGGAGGTCCCGAGTTCAAATTACGGTCAGAAGTCTTTTCAACGGAAAAAAATTATTGCATTTTTTCTGTTGTTACATCTGGACTTATATAATAGCAGATATATATTGTAACAAGACCGGTATAGCGGGCCTGAGTAACGGATTCCTACCAATTATTATAAAAATAGTAGAAAATATAATAATTGAAGGAATCTAGAAAGGGACGCAAAGGAGAACCCTTTTTGTAAAATACAGCTCTTTTAACAATCGTCTTTGTTATACTGCCCGCTGAAACACAATGGACGCCTGTTCTACCGTGAGAAAAACTACCAGACCGGGTTATGGAATTCATGGAAACGAAAGTATCGTTCTCACGTTTCGACTTGGATCCGGTCCGGCAGGTAAAGAGGCTAGAAGTATAAATATCCCTGGGAAAACAGCTCTAAATGAGTACGGACGATTCAGCCCTGCGAGACGTTTCGACGTCAGTCTCGCGAAGGGAGTCTGCGAGATGTAGTTGTCAGGAGTTGTGTGAAGTTCAGCGAGACGTTAACGACGTCAGTTCCTCGAGAAGAGGCTGCGAGATAGGAGTTGTGTGAGCTCGGCAGAGTTCTGCGAACCAGTCGAGCGAGACGTTACGTCAGTTCAGCAAGGAGAGTCTGCGGTGTGAGTCTGTGAGACGTCAGTCACCGAGAGCATTCTGCGGGGAGAACATTGAAGGAGCGAATTTCCAGCGTGAATTAAATTCAATACGATTAAGGTGACGCCACAAGTAATTTCAGAAAACAAGAAATACTATCGGCGAGTTACTGTAAAAACTATAACTGAAAGAAATATTATACTAAATTTTATTCATAAACTGTTAGGGTAGTTTTATTTGTATCCAGCAAAAGTATTTTCAAGTGATCTTTATATGATTATTTATTAATACAAGACTAGTGGTTAAAAAGGGTTAAAACTAGCGGTTTCTTTTGTTAATGGATCTGAATTCTGGTCTTCTATTTATCTACCTGGAATAAATTCCGAACGATTATTTATTTTAAGCTCTATCTTGTGTATAATTTCTATTTATTATTTACTATAAACATTTATGATTGTTTGATTTTCAATATTATGATTGTTATTCTTTATTGATTACGTTATTTATTATGCTCTTTTCTTATGTTATGTTTACTGTTTTGATTGTGTTATGTATTATGTCATATATATTGTTATGAATTAATTGTTTGATCTGTTGTTATTGACATGCAATATTATCTTTTACTACTATTATTAGTACTATTATCCTGATTATTATTGTGGTTTATAATACTGTGATTAATATTTGTGTATTTACTATTGTTCATTAATTGTTTTGTTATTGTCACTTAATATTATTATTATCATTATTATCGTATTTATCTCCATTGCCATTAATACTGATTTGTATTGCAATTATGAACATTTTAAACCAATAATGTAATTATATAAACATTTTTAATTGACATATCTCTCAATATCCTGATCGAACCGCGAACACGTGACAATATTTATATTTTCTCCTTTGTGATAGTAAAAGTGGATTCCGTTTAACAAAGTAAGAATATAAACCAACTAGGTAAATAGTCTGACACATAAATCAATAAACACATTAATAATAATAACAATAAAAGGTTTAGACCTTAGATGCCAAACCTCAAAAAATAAAAAAATAATCACCGACTTATTGAATTCTTATCATCATAGTTTTATGTTTATCATTTAAATTTGTTAAAACATGCTTTTTAAACGGAAGAGAGGATAAAATTAGAAATGGTTATTTACTGAAAAGACACAGTGAGGCATAAAAAAATGAAGACTTTTTACATCAGCGATTACTGCGTTTTACAGCCAATTTATATGTTCGAATTCTAAGTTTTGTAAGTGGACCAAAAGCAACTTAAGTAAAAATGCTATTTTTAGAAACTACTTATAAATTTTATCTCCAAATACTTAAGTTTCTCTCTTACAGACTCAGAAATTTAAATGTAAAAAATTTAATTTCTGATTACGCAGACTATATTTTATATTTAGCAATTATTATTTAAGATGTAAATGAATATGCAGTACTATTTTTTTAAATTTTATACTTCATATCTCTACTGACCTCGCAAGTCTGTTATACGCTGTAACTTGGCGATTGTATACAACGTGAGATGAATCATAAGTCATCTGAAAAATGACAGCCATTTTAAAAAAATAACCAATATCTTAAATCAGGTTTACTTTAGAACGTTTGAAGTAAACTTGATTGTCGTAGACATCTTCACAGAGTCAAATATTACTGTACATCAGCAAGTCAAGTACACCGAAATGGAGAAGATATTCAGCACTATAAGTATCAAACATCACCGCAGAGTTATAAAGTGAATATCATTAATCTCAGGGAAGGAAACAACAGGTGTTTTATATGCTTCACATTCATAAGAAAAATTGTAATATTTATTGTAAAATACCGCTTTCTGTTATATATTTCAGGTTATTTCTGTTATATATTTTAGGAAATATAATTAAAACAAATTGATATCAAATTTTTCTTCAGTAAATATCTTTTGCCGGCGTGTACGTGTTCGTTTACCAAGGTGGTACTGCTAAATAAAAAGTTTAATGTAACATTTTTTGGGGAAATTGTAGGTTGCAGTAAGTACGCGTAATTTATCTTTCATTTACACGCACACCCGAGCCAGGAAGCGCACACTTGAACATATACACATACATACACATGTTTGTATATGTACCGGGTGGTCAAATTAAATTGAGACCCATCTATATCTCAAAAACTACACATTTTAGGAAAAAATGTTTCGTATTAAAGTTTTTCCATTTCAAGGGGGAAATACATTCACAATCTATGTTCTTGAAAAGGTCAAATAAAGGTAATTTTAAGGTCAACTTAGTTTTTTTTAAAAAGGAACCTATATTTTTTATTGCAGAACCGAATTCTTTGCAAAAAAATCATTTCAGGTTTTTTTTTCTAAGATTTTTAGTTTTTTAGTTATTCATCTTCAAAAATGCTATATGCCTAATAGATTTGTATTTTTAGTTTCATTAGGCCTGGTGCAGCTGACGAGTTACATCCAACTGATGTTAAATTTTAAATAAAATAGAATTTAATTTTAGATAAAAGACAATCAATGCTATCAATAATGAAGAAGAAGAAAAGTTGAGCATGTAAACACCAGCAAAGTTTTAAAATAGCCTAAAAGTGAAGTTTAAGTTGCAAATAACATTTGTCTAAGTGATTTATTATCAATGTTTTCAATTAATGATTTTACTACTTTGTTACTCGCCAACTGTTAAATATTAAATTAATTAGTTTTTATTTATTGGAAATAATGGAACGATTTACAATTAGAGATAAACTGAGGCAATTTTGCTTTACGGAGAATGCCACTGAAATGATGATCAGACAGTAGCTTTGTATGCTCTACGATTTCCCGGTAGAAATACTCCAAATCGTGCTTCTGTGTACAGATTTAGCGATGTTGGAAGTGTGGGGACCAAAAATAGGAACCGTCAAAATACTGTGACAGCAGAAAACGATGAAACAGCGGTGGCAGCGGCGGTCATTGCAGATTCTCACGTTAGTTCAAGAAGAATTTCGCGTGACTCCGTGATATCAAAGAACATCAAAATCCTTGGACTTTCAGTGTTTGATGCGGAATCATAGGCTGTACATCAATCGGACCGCATTTTTTCGATGGAAATCTGAAGAAGAGAAATACGTAGATTTAGTTGCCTTTACGACTTGATAAACTACCCTTGGAGAAGATAAGAACGATTTGGTTTCATCATGATAGCTGTCCTGCATATTATTCAGTTATCACCAGAGTATTTTTGGACCACGAATACACTGGATTGGCCGAGCTGGTCCAGTTCTCCCGAGTTCTGCTAGTTCTCCCGACGTTACTCCAGTAGACTTTTTTTATGGTGTTATCTTAAAGAAAAGGTTTACCTAGAAGTACAAACTACTCTTGAAAACATCAAAGAGCGTATAACCAACGTCTGTAATATATCAAGAGAGAAACACTACTAAATGTTTATAGGTCGTTGTAAACCTATCGAAAAATGCATAGAAGTAGAATATTTGATGCTGTAATTTATGTAGAGTAAGTTTTTGTAATTATTTTAAATAAAGGGCATTTGAAAAAAACATTTTAAAGTATCAGTAATTTATTAAACTTATTTTCATAGAGTCGACATAACTTTCCAAAGCGTGCACACATGTAGGCTGTGTACTATATGTAACTCGTCAGCTGGATCAGAAGTAATGAAACTAAAAACATCAATTTATACGCCTACGGCATTTCTGAAGATGAATAATTAAAAAGCTATCAATATTAGGAAAAAAGTCTGAAATTAAATTTTTAATTTTTTTTTCAAAGAATTCGATTCTGCAATAAAAAATATAGGTTCCTATTTTAAAAACAAGTTGACCTCGAAATTACCTTTATTTAACCTTATGAAGGACAACATAACTACATGATGGACAAGGGGGCAAATAATTAAATAATAATTTAAATAATTAAAATAATAATAATCTAAATTTCCCTTGAAATGGAGAAACTTAATAGGAAACATTTTTTTACTAAGATGTGTAGTTTTTGAAATATAGATGTGTCTCAATTTAAATGGACCACCCGGTATATATAATGTGTGTGTGTGTGCGTTTGTGTGCGCGCGCGCGTTTATTACATTCTTTTTTTTATTTCATTGAATTGCAGTAAAAAGTAAAATTGTGTTTGGAAATTAAGTTAACAATGTCACTAATTAAACTTTTTAATTAATCCTCCTTTTCAAACTAGAGGATTTTGAGTTTTACGACATCATTTAATTATCACAATTAAAATCACCACCTCAGCGGTGAAGTGGTAAGATCACTTTCATCCGGATGGTTCCGGGTTTGAATCCTGGATAGCACGGCATTTTATTTTATGCTACAAATATTTTATACCATATTCCTGTGAGCTGTTGTTTTAATTAATCGCCCAAAAAATGTATGTACTTTTTTTTATGAAACTAATTTTTTGACTTCAAGAAAGAAAATATTTTTGTTAAAAATCTGCTTGCCTATTAAAACAAATTGATGAAAAGATTAGGTCTATAAAAGTAATTTTAGGAAGCCGAAATCCAGAGATTTTTTATTGTTGTTCTACTAAAAAGAAAGCCTATGTTGCTACTTAAAATCTAATAATACATATTTATCATTCCCTATCGTGAAATCACAACAGCGTGTGGTTATGTTTTTGTTTTTCTAGGGTGTAATTCATACATGTATAGAGAGTGAAGAAAGAGAGTGTGAGAAGGGAGAGTTCGATAAACTAATATACGTATAAATGGTGGGGGTAGGAAATTAACCTTGGTGTTGCAAACCCGGAGTATGTAAACAATTGGTGTATAATTAGTTCTTTGATAGGATACTCACGAATAAGAGAAAATCAATGTAGCACAAATGTTGAATTGTAGCTAACGAATGTTTTCGGTGTAAAATTTTCGATTTAATAAAGTAGCCTACGTGCTACAGCCAACTGCATTCGCACATAATCACGTGTGTCGACACTTGATAGTTTATCATTCACTATATCCTAAAGAAGTTGTATCGTACAAAAATAATACGGAAACAGTATTATTTCTGAACAAAAAACTGCACTAATGAATTTAATCGATACATTGATAATTAAATAACCGAAATTTAATAAGCTTGTAATGAAATCAATATGAAAAGGATGATAACAAAATGAATACAAAATGAATATTATTATGTAATTATATAATAAATATGTGTAATGGGAGCATACCTTTGCAGTTATTATTTTGTGATATGTACATAACATAAGAAATTGTCAGTTATTGATGTATCACTGGGTTGACGGATTATTCAAACAGACAGCTGACTGCCAAGCGGGTCGCGTGAAGCCATCCCTTTTCACTACTACCAGTGCTGCCAGCCGTGTATCAATGCCGATTACCGGTAGGGAAAATTTTAAACAAACTGCAGTTACGAAACCTTGACCTTGTGGGGTTTTGGCTTTAAATCTGCTGAAATTTATGTCAGTAGCCTTACCAAAAAAAAAAAGCATATCAGTCTCAAAGCACCCAGGCAACAATTCTACATATATGGAGAGTAAAGAACACTATTAGGAAAGACCCTACTTAAATTCTCTCGTAGTGTTCTTCGGAAATCTTGCTGAAATAATATGCAAGATAATTATTTTAAAAGGACATTAAAAATAGTATGAATAATAATAATAGTAATAGATTTTAGCTACTGATTTATAATTTAAATTTTATTATGATTTCTGGCTAATTTTTAAATATTAGGTAGTTCAAAAAAATGTTGTTCAATGTTTCTGACCATAAAGTAAATTAAAACTAATTTTTTTTTAAGCGCAATATTTAGAAATATTTTAGATCAAATTATTGCTTGACACAGTTTTCTATTTTTTTCATACGTAATCTCGGATCACGTATAAAAAAATTAGCTCACGCTATTCTCAATTATCTTGTTTACTTAATATGTATTCAGTTGTGTACATTTATTCAATATTTATAGTATGTAATATTTTATAAATTTACAAAATACCAGAATTTATCTTGTATTAAGTTTACTAATTCGTCTAGCACTCAATAATACATTGCAGAACTCTGTGTACAAAATTAAATTAAATAGATTTTAAAACAATAAGTCACAATCAGAACAAGAATTATAGATTGACGGTCGCACTGTTACCATAAGTTTTTAATTTCAAAAATATTAAAGAAAGAAAAATACATTTTGTTTTATTATTAATTTGTAAATTTTCCAGGCTATTCGTTCTTAAGAGGGGTTTTTTAAATTTGGGCGTTCTTAATTTTTGTAATGGTTTTATTAATGTTAAAATAAAATAATAAAGGGAGGAAAGTAGCCATCCAACGGTTTCATTTCGATACTTTGGAACATTCAGGGAAATTTTCAACTCTAAAATATCCCTCATCAGCTGATGAGCGTAGTGTTTATTGATTTCACTGCTAGTTAAGCCGGCCTCCGTGGCGCGAGTGGTAGCGTCTCGGCATTACATCCGGAGGTCCCGGGTTCGATTCCTGGTCAGGCATGTCATTTTCACACACGCTACAAATCATTCATCTCATCCTCTGAAGCAATACCTAACGGTGGTTCCGGAAGTTAAACAAAAAAAAAGAGAAAAAAGTGCTTAAGTTAAAGTGTAACTAATGATTCTGAATACAAAAGATTTAAAACACATGTTCATTTTGCTCAAATAAAACACCAAATACCATGTGGTAATTTTTTTCTGTAATTTTTGTACATATATATTTTTCTTTTTTATTCCTTAATTTTAATGATTAATTTACAATAGTAGAATTATTTTCAATGATTTCAACATAACCTAACGAAACTGATTTTATTTATTGTTTATCAAAAAGAAATTTTAAGAAAAATCTTTTGTTAAAAAAGATATTGTTTTAAAAAAAAAACATTTATCGGTATTAGAAGTAGAAGTATCAGTATTTATCAGTATCAAGTATATATTAGAAGTAAATTACAGCCCATTGCAATGACTCAAGAATTCAGCTATATATCCACAAATTATATTTAAATTTAATTTTAAAATATGGCAGGTATTAATAAAATTAATCATAAAAAAATGAGCATCCAATTAAATGCTTCTTCTATATTAAGTAGGCAGTTTAGCTTCGGACAAATCTAACCCCACGTCCGTGCAGTAACATCTACGAACACGTCTGGGACGGGCAACAACATGGTACTTCGGTACCTTCACTTACGTCGGCCAACGGGGCAATGGTTTTGCTCAGGAGCTCCTCTGTAGAGTACGGGATTGGCGGTCTCAAGCTGCCCAAGCTGGTTGCAGTTGTACTTCTCGGTTTCGCTGTTTTCAGCGGCAGCGGGGGGCACGAACGTTATCTGATTTTTGCCGGCGCTAAGCGGAATGCGGACGGGAAGTGCCCATCCCTTTTTCAGATTGTGGAGCCGGGTCTAGGGTGGGCTGCTGCGAGCCTAGATCTGCCAAAGTCTTGCGCCGTCTGGTGTGAGTCAGTCGCTTCGGTCCTTGGCAGGGATTGTCCCATGAGTAAGGGTATCGGAGTCCTTACTGCGACGTGCGAGCTCTAGGATGTCGCAGTACCTGACTCCCCCGCCTGGGTTAAATCTGTGGAAGGCGGCGGACTGTGGGAACCCAGGTAGGATCTACGATCCAGGGCACGCCCAACCGTCTCTCCGCCTGCACCTTGTGACATGTCAACTAGCGAAAATATAGTTATGGATTTTTCAACATTCACAACACCCGTAGCAGAGGGCCCACGTAAAACCCTCGTCCTGGAATCTCTTTGTCTTTACAGGCGAAGAGGACGAACAGTGTTGAGTGTTTGGAAATCGAGAAGACGGATCGAACCAAGTTTTGACCGAAAAGTAGTGTAGCGACCCCAAAATGTTTGGTAATCAAAGGAAAAGAGAGAGATTTTAGCAAGGGAAGGCCTTTTGTGATAGCCCGAGGCATCACGGAACTGCAGGTGGACCGGTAAAGGATGTAAGGAAGACTGCAGTAGGACGGTTCATTGAAACTGTCAACGATTTACAGTCCTCACGGTTGCTAAAGGCGAAGAAAATTGGACTATTAGATGTTGAAGTATCATCACATGTAACTCTAAATACGTCGAAGGGTGTAGTTGTGAGCAGGGACTTGCTGAACTGCACCGAGGAGGAAATCATCGAGGAACTCAATGAACAGGGAATTACATTTTCTCGACGATTGAACACCCGGATTCACTGGAGAAGTACAACCTCCACATCGCAAGTTTTGACATTCAACAGGCCAAAGCGCCCAGAAAAGATCATCCCGACTCCATTGCGATGCTTTGGATGTCAGAGATATGGACACACAGTGGCACTTTACACTAGGAAATTGATCTGTTTTTGTGGTGAACTGTTCTTTCCTGATGAGCCATGCAAGGATCCATCTGTTTGCATCAATTGTCAGAGGAATCATTCAGCGAGATCTAGAAACTGTCCGATGTATAAAGAAGAGGTAGAAATTCAAGAGATTAAGATCACTCAAAAGGTGAGCTACTTCGAAGCGAAGAACATCATCAAAAATAGGTCGCCGAAGTTAATGTCACATGCACAAGCTGTGTCATTTCCTGCATCTTCTTCAAGTGCAAAGGATGTGAATGCGGAACTAGCACCGGCGTTAGAAAGTAGGTTGAAATTATGGTGAACAACAAACTTAGAGATCGTCCAGCCAGAGAAGATAGCCTAAAACGGGAGAGAAAACAGCAGCTGTTAAGCAAAAGAGTTCGTCTGCTTTGAGAAATGAACCTTCGATCAGCTCCAAGGTGGTGAAGGACAGTGAACGAAAGAAAGAGAAGAAACCTGAACCTAAAGTTGAGATTACCAAAATCCCCGCGCAGGGAACTGAGAATACAGATGTGAAAATCTTAGAAAAAGAAGACTTAGAAAAAACAAAAATGGAGCCCCCAAAAGCAGGAGGCGTTTAACAGAGAGGGCGATGACGTACTTCGGCCGTCCTACATGTTCTAGCGGTGAGTACGTCTAGTCTGGACTGTGAAGTACTTCTCACCGCGCCACAGAAGCAGGTATCGTCTGTGCTGGCAACAGGAGATCCTCCGCGATTTCCGGTGGGGGAACTAAAGGTTCCATCTCCGAGGCCTCAGATATCTCGGAATTTGACATCCAAGCCTTTAGAAAGACGGTGAAGAGGAAAAAAAAGAATGGCTCTAAGGGAAAACGCAGGCGATAGGCATTAAGGTGATATTCGTTTTTAAGTGCTTTGACAAATTTTAATGAAAGGATGAATATTTTTATTTTTGCGTGACATGAAGAGCTTTTAATAACTTTGATTGAAGTGGTCTGTGTGTTGTTAAATCGCAAGATCCCTTTACACCTTTGTCATTATATGTTAAATATTTTTTATAGAAGTGAATATTTTGTAATGTTATTTTTGATAGTGCTTATTTCAAGTTAATTTGAATATTTGACAACGTTTTGTTAGAAATGATTTATGTTTTTAAGTGACAAGGATCATTTACACCCTTGCCATATTGTGTTTCTTTTGGTTTTAATAACCATGACAAGTCTGTCTATTAGATGATCTGTATTGACAAGACTAGTCTAGTGACTACGTCGCTAGTGTTTTGTCAGGATGAGGAAAGTAATGTTCTTTACATTTTTCTTTTTTTTTTGAAGTGGAAAAGAGCTAAAGACCAAAGTAAATCGATGTCCCTAAAACCTCAAAAAAAAAGAGAATTGAACCGATACACAACAGGAATTTAATGGATGTTTACCCATTTATTTATAAAAAATAACTTTCTTAGCGGCATTCAGATAATTAAAATTATTAACACTTTGAAAAGGATTCTTTTAAGAACAGTGAACATATTAGTGAAATCTCCAAGACAGAACGTTCCATCACACGTCCTCCTAAGGTACAAGTGTTTTTACATCAATGTACGACAATACGAATTTCCTTTTTTTGTAAGCGTATTTATAGTTACAGTAACCGTAAGAGAAAATTGGAATAATAGTTTACAAATTACAAGCTCACAACTAGGACGAAAAAGCTAAAACAAGGGACAACAAGGATAAGCCGTCCAAATTATCAAAACAATTTTTTTCCCGTTTCATTCTTCAACTATTTCGTTATTTGATCCCTGGTAGAAAGAAAAATAAATGTCTTGTTACTCATTACAGCTTGAAGCTATAGCCTCGTTATCACTGTACTTGGAAATCTTATAATTAAACGACATTTTCCAGTCATTATTTCTGAAGCTGAGTTATTAAATATAAAGTGCAAATTAGTAAATTTAGCATACAATAAAATAATCATCGACATATCAATAAATTATACTTATTTAGTTTTCTGCTGCTTATTATTATATAGTATATTTTTAAATGAAATACTTAACTGATTATTATTTGGTGTAGCAAGATATTTGATTAGAAAAAAGTTAGAAAATTTTACAGGCCGCTCAGTTCTTGAAATGTGTTTAATTAAAAAACCTTGAAGCTGTTTTCGGTTGGTTCTTTATTTTCTTGAGGAAAAGTAATTTATTGCAGCGTATATTTAAACTTGTCTATGGGAAGTCGGTGTTCTGTAATTTATTACTCCTATCCTGACTGAGGATATCTAGAGTAATTGTAAGTGTGATGATCGTCCAATACGTGGACGGGATCACTACTTTAGGTGAGTTTATTTACTTTGTTGCCCCTCTGAGAGAAATTACCCCTTTCTCACTATCCACCCTTTTCCTTTATTCGATCTCTTTCTTCCCAGAAGTGTTTTAAACTAGACGGACTTTGCACATATTAATCCATCCTTGGTATTTTATAGCTTGATGGGAGTGGGGCTATCTAGAACTTATTTGAAACTATGTTTTCGACCTGATGGTTATAAAAAAAAAGTCCAGCCTAGGGATGAAGTGCCACAGAGTAAAGCCGGATCTCCTTATTCCTATTAATAAAAAACCATATTTTGGTGGTGCTAGTCGTTATGAGTCGCTTAGTAATTACAACTAATTGCTATGATTGTGTTTTATCATAACAAAGTTAATGAATATAATTTGGTCTTACAATTAGCTGTATTTTTCTGTTACTTCTTTTAGATTACTAATTATTGTTCCAATGGTGAACGGATATTTATAATCCTCGTAAATTAAATTTTAAAATTATGAAACTATTTTTGAATGGTTTAAATGAATTCCAATTTAAACAATTAACACTTGTTTTAAAAATTACTGTCTACACAAATGAATTGCTAATAAAAATTTTCAATCTATTTTACAGCTTTCAAATGATGGTTATTCTATTTAATTGCCACAATTAGACGATTGCCACTGCCTTCAAAATAGACATTGGAATTGATAAACAATTTAAGAAAGAAAGAAAAATCATATATATATATATATGATTTTTCTATATATGATTTTTTTTAATTTTATATATATAAATGGTTAATTTAAATTGTCTTTATTAAAAACGGTCTAGGACGCTTAGAGATTCTAATTTAAAAACTAAACACTACTGATCCTGTGAACCTATCTTTAAAATTTTTAAATAAATTTTCAAAATAGTAATGATAAAACAAACTTAAAAATTGGCTTTAAATTTGAAATGTAGTGGTTTTCAGTTTTCTTAAAATTTCAACTTTTAGAAGTACGGACAAATTAAAATCAACTTACCAAATGTTAAAGTGATTTCGAAATTCAAAACTTAAAAAACTAAATTTTTCGACAATACGAATTTCCTTTTTTTGTAAGCGTATTTATAGTTACAGTAACCGTAAGAGAAAATTGGAATAATAGTTTACAAATTACAAGCTCACAACTAGGACGAAAAAGCTAAAACAAGGGACAACAAGGATAAGCCGTCCAAATTATCAAAACAATTTTTTTCCCGTTTCATTCTTCAACTATTTCGTTATTTGATCCCTGGTAGAAAGAAAAATAAATGTCTTGTTACTCATTACAGCTTGAAGCTATAGCCTCGTTATCACTGTACTTGGAAATCTTATAATTAAACGACATTTTCCAGTCATTATTTCTGAAGCTGAGTTATTAAATATAAAGTGCAAATTAGTAAATTTAGCATACAATAAAATAATCATCGACATATCAATAAATTATACTTATTTAGTTTTCTGCTGCTTATTATTATATAGTATATTTTTAAATGAAATACTTAACTGATTATTATTTGGTGTAGCAAGATATTTGATTAGAAAAAAGTTAGAAAATTTTACAGGCCGCTCAGTTCTTGAAATGTGTTTAATTAAAAAACCTTGAAGCTGTTTTCGGTTGGTTCTTTATTTTCTTGAGGAAAAGTAATTTATTGCAGCGTATATTTAAACTTGTCTATGGGAAGTCGGTGTTCTGTAATTTATTACTCCTATCCTGACTGAGGATATCTAGAGTAATTGTAAGTGTGATGATCGTCCAATACGTGGACGGGATCACTACTTTAGGTGAGTTTATTTACTTTGTTGCCCCTCTGAGAGAAATTACCCCTTTCTCACTATCCACCCTTTTCCTTTATTCGATCTCTTTCTTCCCAGAAGTGTTTTAAACTAGACGGACTTTGCACATATTAATCCATCCTTGGTATTTTATAGCTTGATGGGAGTGGGGCTATCTAGAACTTATTTGAAACTATGTTTTCGACCTGATGGTTATAAAAAAAAAGTCCAGCCTAGGGATGAAGTGCCACAGAGTAAAGCCGGATCTCCTTATTCCTATTAATAAAAAACCATATTTTGGTGGTGCTAGTCGTTATGAGTCGCTTAGTAATTACAACTAATTGCTATGATTGTGTTTTATCATAACAAAGTTAATGAATATAATTTGGTCTTACAATTAGCTGTATTTTTCTGTTACTTCTTTTAGATTACTAATTATTGTTCCAATGGTGAACGGATATTTATAATCCTCGTAAATTAAATTTTAAAATTATGAAACTATTTTTGAATGGTTTAAATGAATTCCAATTTAAACAATTAACACTTGTTTTAAAAATTACTGTCTACACAAATGAATTGCTAATAAAAATTTTCAATCTATTTTACAGCTTTCAAATGATGGTTATTCTATTTAATTGCCACAATTAGACGATTGCCACTGCCTTCAAAATAGACATTGGAATTGATAAACAATTTAAGAAAGAAAGAAAAATCATATATATATATATATGATTTTTCTATATATGATTTTTTTTAATTTTATATATATAAATGGTTAATTTAAATTGTCTTTATTAAAAACGGTCTAGGACGCTTAGAGATTCTAATTTAAAAACTAAACACTACTGATCCTGTGAACCTATCTTTAAAATTTTTAAATAAATTTTCAAAATAGTAATGATAAAACAAACTTAAAAATTGGCTTTAAATTTGAAATGTAGTGGTTTTCAGTTTTCTTAAAATTTCAACTTTTAGAAGTACGGACAAATTAAAATCAACTTACCAAATGTTAAAGTGATTTCGAAATTCAAAACTTAAAAAACTAAAAAAAGTACTACTATTTTAGAATTTTTAATTTAGTTTTAGTTTACGTTTACTTTATTTCACATATTATGGTTTTATTTTTTTCTTACACAAGGTTAAACTACACAACCACCACCTGTTTCAATAAACGTTGTTCATAAGTTACGTAAAGGCGAGAAAAACGTGTATTGATAAAAATAATAAAAGGAGTAAGTGAAACAACGGAAAGACTAAATGTGAACTTAGGTTTGCCGGATTGAAAAATTATGTATTATTTATTACACTGTGATTAGCTTTCTTGAATTTTCATGCGAAAATACGTTGGATATTGAAACGGCTGGAAGATCTACACTAAAAGGCTAGATTTGTACACTATTGAACTATAACAATCGAATAATAAGAAATAATTTTAAGGAATGAAAAATACCTTCAATTTTTCTTTATAGAGAATGTATTTTTTTTAACCCTAAATTCTCATTTATTTAAAAAAAATTGCATCGGAATCGCGAAAGAAAGTTCCACTACAAAATGAAAAAGTATGGTCGAATTCGGTCGATTTGTTGAAGCAAGGTTGGACATCCGAAAGAAAGAAATATCTATGTACGTGAAGGATCTAATTGAGAAAAACCTCCTCTTTTTCTCGAGGTCGGTTATAAATGAATTTTTGGTTGAAAACAAGCGCTTCTACGGCCTACATTAAATTTTTTAAAAGTAGTACCTTGTTAATAAAAAATTATTCACTTCACGCGACAGTATTACAGGTTTTAAAATCTGATAATGTTTCCTGAATTTAAGTAGTTTTTTTTTTAGATGAGTTTGAACGGAGCAACGAATGTCAAAAAACTAGCTAAAGTTTCTGGAACGTATATACATTATAACGTATTAGACACTAATTTTAATGATTTTTTTCATGTAGCTTATATATTTAGCAAACGACGGATTGGATCGATTTTTGTCGTTCATTCTTTATTAATTTTGTTCAGAATATTTTGTGTAGCGGTCCCGTTTTTACCGGTTAAGTTAGTGACCTCTTTTTTTAAAAGAATAATTGCTTCGCCTATTACGCTGTGTTAAGATACTTTTTACTTTTTTGTCGTCATCAATGCTTAGTGCTGCATTTTTAAACTTGATGTCATTTTAATATTTTAAGTATTTTCGCTCAAATTTCAATAAACCTACTTGGAAAACTTAGTGTGAAAAATAATAACACATTTTTGCTTTCAAGAAAGCCTTAACTCACGCTTGCTAGTTATCTCTCTCGTCCCTCTGCATTTCTTAACTTCGTTTTATCAAGATTTCTCGCCTTTGCATTTCAGGCAAACAGATTATTTTTTACATAGAAAGATATTTTACACTAAAAAAAAGAAATTAAATAAATTTAAAAAAAACTAATTTTAATAAACCTCATCAAAAAAAAAAAGAAGAGATTTCTTGAGGTTTTTTACATTTTAAGGTGTTGAAACGAACGTATCTATTATTGTTCGTTTTCTGTTTGTTTTGATAGTGTGTTTTGTAGGTTGATTTTTATGATAATCTCAAGACGTATATTAATATTTCTTAATTTTTTTATGCTTCCTAAGACGATTTCAACAAATCTGGCATTATATTACTTGCAGGCACATTTGATGTTATGATAATGTGTCATTATTAGAAAAATATATCTGATGAGATGTTAGAAGAGCTCATAGCATTCCTAACAGGTTATGTGCAATATTGTATTGTATTGTGACGTAATGGTTTTTATAATGAAATTGCAGAATATAATAATTATTATAACTTTATTTTGAGTTTTATTGCATAATATTTTTGTTTCCTGATGATTGCCAGTTTATCAACGATTTTCACTTATTAACAATTAAATCCTAATTTTTTAATGGTGCATCCGTTGACATTACTCAGGATTTCTTATTGAATAAAAGTAGAGGAACTCATAACTTAAAAAATTGAAAAAAAACTGGTTTGCTAAGAGAAGTAACATCTAGTTGTGCACCTTCCTTTTTGATTGCAATCAACTGAACCAAAAGTGTCCAAAAAAGCCCAAAATACCAAAAAATTTTAATTTTGGACTTTTTCTTAACTGCAGTAGTAAGCCTTCATTGAGAGGTTTTCAACGATAATCACAAGTGGTACTTATTTTCATTGGTTCCAGAGTTATAGAAAAATAAAATTTTAATTAATGAAATATTTGGATTTTACAAGAGAAGGTACATCGATTCGAATCAGATTTCATCTCCTTTTTTTAAACTTTCCTTTTTTTAATTAATCTTTTAACTTTTTTTATTTGAAGACATTGATTTACTAATAAATTATTAACCTCTGATTGTAAAAAATGTTACAATAAATAATATAATTCAATAATAACAATAAAAAAGAAAAAATCAAACGTTATTAGTAAAATAAAATTTTATGGACTTGTAAAAGTGTGTATATGTAATTCAACAGGCATTATTACACATGTGTATATGCAATAGACTTAATGAAACATCTAATTAATTAACATTAACTGAAAATTATAATTAGGATCGTATTATTTTTGAATTTTCTGTTTAATTTTATTTAATTATTCTGGAATTTTTGCAATTTATTAAAGATCGGGCATGCATATCTCAGTGTATATGTTGTTCTTGTGGGGTCTATTTTTCATTTACGCTGTAGTTAACTATAATATAAATAAACTAAAAGATCTATATTTTAGTTCATTACTCCTGTGATATTGTCGAACAATATTCTCCCTAATTCGGAGTTGATCATCATTTCGTTTGTTTTTGTTGCCATTCATTTAGTCGCTTTTTGGTTTGATATAATTCTTCTGATGAATTTGTGTACACGTTCTCCAGTTTTAAAATTTTCTCTCTCTTTATATTCATCATCCTCTCTTAATATTTTTTATTTTTTAACATTTTCTTCTTCTTTATATTTACCATCTCTTAATTATTTTATTCTTCCCTTGTTCTTAACATTTTCTTTCTCTTCATATTAATCTTCTTGTCGTTATTTGAGATATATTTCTTCATGTTATCTTTATTTTTCCTGTATGATTGTTTCTTTTTCATTTTTGATTATTCACCAAATAATCCAATAATAAAAACTAAATATTTTACACCGTAAGGTCGAAATTAACATTTAACCAGCATATAGGAGTTCACTAAACGGAATAATTTAATTATTATTCACTTTTATTTATTCGACCCACCAGAAATCTGAATTTTTTTTTAATCAGCAACTCATGAAGATACGAATAATACTGATTTAGTGTTACGTGTAATAAAGGCACTTTTACTCTTATTTTAATATTTCATGTAAGATCGTTGAATTAATATAATAATTGCATAAATATTGTATGTTAATAAAAACTAATATTTCAGCAATTGTTTAACTGTCCACTTTATTAAAGAATTGGAGGATAGTATCTCACTTTCAAATGAAATAAGTTTAAATCAAGTGCAGCAAAAAATGTGTATATGTAACTTAATAGGCGTATAAGAAAGTCCTGTGGTGTCCCCAACAGATATTTTTTTTGTTGAAAAAGCTGTGGATTCTGCCGTCTACCAAGAAATTATCCAACATTTCATAGCCTTACTGCAAGAGGATGAGCACGAGTGCTGGTTGCAACGAGACAGTGTCACTTGCCATACAGCTCGCTCTACTATGGAGATGCTGCAGAATAATTTCTAAACGATTTTGGCTACCAAGATCCCCTGATCTGAGTAGTGCAGACTTTTTTCTCTGGAGTTATTTAAAAGAAATCGTTTATAGGAGCAATCATCCATACACCTTGCAGGAACTGAAGACAAACATATCAATACCGTTCAGGAAATAGACAGGGTACGGCAAACAAGAGTAGCCAGGAACATGGTCAGACATGTTGACAAGTGCATAGAAGTGGATGGACATCAATTTTCAAGACCTTCTCTAAATTACGAAAGTGCCAATAAATTATTATTTATAGACTAAAATAAGTGACGGAGCCTCTCTTTAAGTCGAATACTCTATATGCATGTGTGTGTGTATGCACGCGCGAGCGCCAGCCCCATAGTACATTCACCAGAAAGACGCAAGTAAAACTATTACCTAAATAGATAAGCAGTAATTTATTAACGGAAAAATAAGTGTGAGTAATTTTTTTGAGTCGCATTATCTATTTTAAATACGTATTTAATTATTTCTTTAATTTTTAAGTATGTATGTACGTATAAATAATACGGAAATAATGAACTGCAGGTTATACAATCAGTATTCTTAGAGAAAAGTGATTGATGGATAAAATAAAAATAGTTGTGAATGATGGCAAAACGAATATCTGCGAAACATCCGAAATAAATATAACCGGGATTCGGGTCAGGGTTAACTGCAAATAATCGATTGGCAACAAGACCCTTAAGCCTACCATCTTTTCACTAAATATTGTGATATAATATTTTATTTATTGTTAAACAGAATTTCCTTCATACACTGAAGAAAAATCACTGGCAATTAACAAATTGTATATACTCGTACAAAAAGAATGACGATTGAAAACCGTTTCAAATAATTGTCAAAACTACAATTATATATTGTGCATATCAATTAAGCTTTGAAATTTAAAAGATGTCTTTTACCTATGACGCCAGCAGCTAACGAGTACATATTCTCAGTAAATTAAGAATAAAACATTAACGTAAACAACTGTGATATTTTCTTTCATTTTTTAAAAGAAAAAAGATAATACTCGTAATAAAAATAAAAAAATCATTTCGTTGCTACAATTTTAAAATTAGTAATTTTTATTAGAACATCTGATTTTTTTTACGTTTAGAAAGAAGTTCATCTCTCTATATATTTCTGTTGAAGGGTAATAATTTAAATATTACCAGTTATTAACTGTATATTACCAGTTATTAATTACATACTCCAAACTAGTTTAAGAGTGAGGCGATGATCAGATGTTTGCTTCAAAATCAAATTATCTTTGGTTCAACTCCTGGCAAAAATATGTAATTTCTCTCCCATCATTTCAATTATCGCATGTTCCTTATTAAACTATAAAAAAAGGAATTGATTCCCAGAATCAGTTTTTGCACAAAAAAAATTATTCTTTTTAAATGGTAAAACATAAACCGCTCAGAAACAGTTTTCAAGAAAAATTACTTAAAAGTAAATGCCAATTTTGCTTATTACACAATCCGTCAACAGAATATATTGAGAGATTTAGACTATCATATATATATATATATATATATATATATATATATATATATATATATATATACATATTAGCAGACCCGGCAATGCTTCGCTATTGCTAGATTTGATTATATATATAGATTAAATGAACATAATTGAAAGTTTGATAAAACATTAACAATATGAACATTATGAAACTTTACAAAATTTAACTTTTCCCTTTTGCCCTTCCTTCCTTTACCCATTTTCCTTTTTCCAATTTACATTTATATCATATTCCCTTTCCCGATTTATCTTTCCCTTACTTCATTTTCCCCTTCCTCTTTTTCCCCTTTCCCCTTTTCTTTTTTCTCCTTTACCCTTTCCATTTCCGTTTCCCGTTTTTCCTTTTCCCTCTTTTTCTTTTTTCTATTTTTACCTTCTTCCCTTTTAACTTTTTCGATTTTTCCCTATTTCCTTTTTCCGATTTTCTCTTTCTCCCTTTTCCTCGCGCGTAAATCGGTGTAGTAGTTTTTTTAGTCTATAGCGGACACACATATCGGAAACACTTAAATGGAATCGAAGAATATTTACTATAGCTTGTGTTGCTTTTATGTCCAACAGATAGCATTCTTTTTCAAAAAAAGCATGTTTTTACCTGTTACAGGTGTGACATTTTGGTATGTAAATAGTAGGTACATAAAAACACGCGCGTATTCGAATACCATGTTGTTTCAAAATTCAAAACAATCGGTGAAGAACTTTCGAAGATTTAAGATTTTGAACAAACGAACATTTACATTTATATATATATATATATATACAGAGCGAGTATGGAAACCTCTCAAAAACTTTAATCCTGTAACTTTCAGGATAAGATATCGGTCAAGTACTTTACCTTTTGACGAGAAATATAATTTCAACCCCTTACTGGGAGGTGGTCCAGGAGTTGTAAATGAAATATTTTAAATAGTAACATCCTTGTATGATAAATCATTTTAAAGGTCTTTTTAATACAAGAAAAATAGTATAAATAAAAATTTGGTATGATGTCTGTACCCAAAATGGCGGCGGGATAAAGTTTGAATTTTGAAAAAATTACACGATAATTTAAAGAACAGTTGTCATAAATAAATAAATTTATAAAAATTTTTTAAAATGTATATTATCGAATAAATTTGTTTGAAAAAAGATTATTTATTAAGTACAACGTTTGCTTATTTATTTACATTTCATTTTACTAAATGTTTGAAATGTTCTTCTGTTATTTGACAGTGTGCCGCCAGTCGGTTATAAAAGGACGATACTGCATAATTCAATGATACCCTAGTGATATTTTGTGCTGATTCTCGAATTCTATTTTGTAAATCATCGATATCTTGGGTTTATTATGATAAACTATACTTTTTATACGGCCCCATAGAAAGTAATCCAATGGTGACAAGTCAGATGACCTCGCCGGCCATTTTATTTGACCCCTTCAGACAATAAATCTTCCAGAAAAAAATGCATTTAAAATTTCACGTACCTGAAGACCAAAATGAGGCGGAGCACCATATTTTAAAACCAAATGTTTTTGGAAGTTGGGTCAATAACGTTTTGAATGTTTGGAATGATATGTTCGAGAAGCAAAACCTGATATTTTCACTGCGTTTAAATTTCCATCAATAAATATAGACCCTGCCAATCGTCTACCAACAATACCTGCCCGTAAATTTATTTTGAATGGGTTCGTGTATGTGCCTCACGTTACGAGTGTGGATTAGTATCAGTCCAGTATCGACAATTATGGCGTTTTACATTGCCATTAAAAAAAATGTGGCCTCATCGCTAAAGCTATGTTGCTTAAATTAGGATCTGCACAAATAGTGTTCATCATAATTTTGCAGAACTCAAGTCTTCGATCGTAGTCATCTTCATTAAGTGTTGCACCAGATGAATTTGAAAAGTTTGAAATTTTCACTTTTTAATGTTCGAATCACTGAACTTTGGCTAATGTTATTTTCTCATGCTGCTGTTCGAGTCAAGGAATGAGGATTCTCAATAAATTCTTGCATAATCTCTTACAATTTATTATTATTTGTTCCAGATTTAGCCCTCTATGGTTTTCCTCTATGCTCCCCGTTTCTTCAAATAGTTTGGTGGTTTTTGGCGCTGTACCTTTTGAGATAGGGTTACGATTATTAAATGTCGCATTGAACAATTCACAAATTTCATTATATGACCTAACTATATGCCCGAAGCTCCTCATCGTTAAAAGTGATATCCTCTCCTGTTTACTAAGTGAAATGTTGATTGCGATGTTAGCAGGTAGCACAGAAAACGTTAATTCAGTAAAAAATTATTACAAAAAAGATGTAGTTAAATAAAGCGACTTACAAATTTAGTAAAGGTAGACAAAATCAATTAGCCAATCGATCACAATAAATTCACATAAGAATCTAACAATGTAGTAATGAAATTCGCTAAATGGAATATTATACGATAATGAAGTAAGCTTCATTTTTGTAACAATGGTAAGAGACCATTGTAATTTGATCTGACCAAAATTGATCTGAATGATCAGCTGATCAGCATGATTATGTGACAATATTAACAATTTATTCGTTAAATTGGAACAATAACAATTTTTTGTGTTAAAAAATTGAAAATGTTTGTTTAAATGTAACTTTTTAAATAAATTTTAATTAGGTTAACTTTTAAATTTTATTTTATTTTATTATTTAAACTTACTAAATTTAGTAATTTTCAAAATCCAAAATTTATCCCGCCGCCATTTTGGGTACAGACATAGTGCCAACTTTTTATTTTTTATCATTTTTCTTGTCTTAAACAGACCTTTAAAATAATGTATCACACAAAAGATGTTACCATTTAAAATACTTGAGTTACAATTCCTGGGTCACCTCCAAGAAGGTTGAAATTATATTTCTTGTCAAAAGGTAAAATATATGACCGATACCTTACCCTGAAAGTTAAAGTATTCTATCTGGAACGGTTTAAAAGTTATCGATGAGTTTCTAAACTTTTTTTGACTCTCTCATATATACATACATTATTTATAAATATGATTTATAAAAAAAAAAAATTTTTTGTAAATTCAAAAAGAGAACAATTTTTTAAAATTAAAAAAACTTTTTTCGGATTTAATGCCATACCCCGTTTACATTAAAAATGTAAGTTTGTTTTAAATCATGAATTGTTTTTTTTTTCTGCGCGGTTGCACAATAAAAGAGGACCAACGCCACTTTATCCTATATTTTTTCACAAGAAACAGACTTTCTATAATCACTTTTACCTCTACCTATTTGAAAATGTGGAAATTAAGCTGATAAAATTACCACGTTTGTACTTGTTTAAAATCCATTTTTCATTTCTGTACTTCTTTCTTTAATTTACCTTAAAATAAATGCCGCTTTGTTAACATATTACAGAAATAAACGACTTTATTTTTAAGTATTTAAAACATTCATTAATGTCAGCAAAAGCTTCCTGATCTCTATCGTTCGAAACCGTGAGCGATTTTTGCGATAAGAAATGCTCATTTTTAAAAAAATATTTTATAAACTCGTTTTTTTTCCGAATAATTTTTCCAATAATCTTTTTTTTTTGTTCCATTGTATTTACAATCGGTTCCTAAAGCGAAACAATAAATAAATCGTGTAATAATATTTACACGATATGATTTTACATGATATACGAATTTATATAAACGTATTTACATAAGAATTTACATGATACTGGGTTCTTAATGAACTCTCATAATAATTCAATCAATATCTAAGGATAAACAACAAAAAAAGATAACTAAAGTTATCAATAAGCAAATAAGTACTTCTCCGAAAATAAGCAATGCGGATGTAGTTGCAATAACTGCAAATATATCCGCATTAACTTCCTGGTTCTCAAAAATAAGAAATCAATAAAAATAAATAAATAATTTAATCAAATAAATAAGAATAAACAGGTTTGTACACTCGTAAATAATTTTCTAATGAATTAAAAAAATTCTTTGTACGATTATTTCTTTAGCAGAAGTTGAACAAAATTCCTAAATAAATTGATTCTACGATCGAAATTAAGCCTCGCAAAATATTATCAAATAAATTAGGAAGAAATATAAAATTCTTTGAATTAGAAACATAAAAAAATTCTTTGTACGATTATTTCTTTAGCAGAAGTTGAACAAAATTCCTAAATAAATTGATTCTACGATCGAAATTAAGCCTCGCAAAATATTATCAAATAAATTAGGAAGAAATCTCTATCATTTAATTTCAGAATGTTGTGTCGTTTCGTTTAAAAGTTTTCTTGTTAGAGTTGAAGGTTTCTTTACTGAGATTTCAATAGCAGTATTGGTATTCAGATTTATTGTAATAACAAAACAGAACTCTCCTAGAACTGTAAGTTAAGAGGGCCGATTTTATTCGGAATAAATCGTTTTTCTACAATTTATATATTTTTGGGGGAATATTACACTGTGCACTGTGCAACGCGGACTTATCCAAAAATTAAACCGATAAAGAAAATTTAAGGAAAGATCAAACGCGTACAAAGCTGCTTTAAAAGAGCTTAAAAGTGTATCGATTACGCCTGCAACGTCACTTCTTAAATGTCAATATTGGCCTAAAAAAAAAATACTTAAGTATGTATTTACTTGCACGTTACAAGTGAATTATACTGTAACACTATGCGTTTCTAATTTTTTGTATTACACTAAATCAAATGACTAAAAATAACATTACCGTTCACGTCTTTTTTTATTCTCTGGGTGCAGTAAGGGAAAATCAGAGAAAGAGATTTTACTAACTTTATATTATTATTATTATTTTTTTTTATAATTTAGGCTTATATTATAAAATGTCTACAAAAAATGTTTTTACATTATTTATAATTTAAGGACATTTTGACGCAAGAAATTTATTTTAAAAAATACTTAGAAACTAGAAACAAAATAAAGTAAATTATCGTTTAAGAAAAAATCTAATATGGACACCACATGACTTCCTTGTACGCCTATTAAATTACATATATTATTTATATATTCATATTTTTTTTTACTTTTTTTTTGTTATTATTGAATTATTTATTGAATTTTTTTTTACAGTCTGGGTTTAATAATTATTAATAAATCAATAAATGTAAATCAAAAAAAAGAAAAGTTAAAAAAAGAAAATGAAATCGGATTTGAATCGATGTACCTTCCCCTTGTAAGATCCAAAAATTTCATTAATTAAAATTTTATTCGGCTGCAACTCTGGAACCAATGAAAATAAGTATCACTTTATGATATATCGTTGAGAAGCTCTCAATGAGGGCTTATTACTAAAGTTAAGAAAAATCTAAAAACATTTGGATTTTGGGCTTTTTTGGACACTTTTGGTTGAGTCGATTGCGATCAAAAGGGAAGGTACACAAATAGATGTTACAACAGCCCTAAATCCAAAATTTCAACATTGTATGTCTAATCGTTTTTGATTAATGCAAGATACATACGTTTGTACAGACTTCACGCCGAAACTAGTCAAAATGGATTCAGGGATGGTCAAAATCGATATTTCCGCTGAAATCTGAAAACCGAAATTTTTGCTATTACAATACTTATGAAGCTGGAGCGGAAGTCGACAGGATTTTAGAATTTGAAATTGTTAAAGCTGAAAACAAACATTTTAATTTCGCTTTTTTTCGATAAAGGACACAGTAGCGCGCTTTCATGGCTAAAAAGAGTCCGAAGACTTTTCAATTATATTAATAATGGCTTTAGAAAAAATATTTAGGGGTGTCCGTCTCATGCTTAAAATAGTGGAATAGAATCCGCACTACGATCATGTGCTCCGTCCCCTTCCATTGGTTTGACATAGCTATACTACCTTTAAGTAAGTAATTTACGAAAATATCCAGAAGCGTAAATTTGCACGAGTAGTTTCAGTTCTATAATTTATAATAAAAAACATAACAAATTTTCAAGTTCTATAACAAGCATGAAACTTGAGAAATTTTATACAGTTTAAATAGCGAGCCTATTATGCGATTATTATTTACATTTAGGACATTATTTTTTCATTAACAGGTAAGAATTAAATAAGTGATTTCAACGGATTCCATTTCTTTTTTTAATCTTCAAGCTCCTACATGAGGAAAAATATTCAAAATTACTCTTAATGATATTTGAATGAATAAACTTTTGACTTAAAAGAAAAATCTTAATGTAGAAGACATTGAAAATATTATTATTAAAAATTATTTAATTACATATACGAAGATTCATTTTTTGAGTTCATAATTATTACTAGTATGACGTCATGCTACAGAAATTATAATACTTATAAGGCTAAAAGGCTTTTATTCACTACTCTGAGTGAGATTATTTACATGAGATAACAATTTGTTGTCACGTAAAACTATTACAATTACTAATTACTTATTAATTTACTCAAGTTTAGCAAAATAGTTTTTATTTATGTAAATAAAATTTTAAGTTGTTTCATCGTTTAGTAGCGAGTTATAGTGCCTAAATCCCATTTCTAGAATAGTCAGGAATTATATCTATATTTTATGATTATAAAAAAGGTAATTGATAAAACTCAGCCTACTCACAGAAAGATTCATTATTAATCGGTTCATCAGCTTCTTAATTCGTATAAAAACTACCTTATGACTTTCAAAAACGGATTAAGGACGGATTTCAAAAAAGAACCGTTGATATTAATCGATCGATATTAACTGTTTAGATTTTAAGTATTCGATGGCTTTAATTCTCTAAAGTTTAAATAAATAAGTTGAAAAATAAACCGAAAAGTCTGATTAGGAATATTTAATAGGTGATTTATAACTTTATTTCAAGAACAGAATCGCTATAGTTAATCTAAACTTGCAACTCCAGGAAAATGTCTAATTACTATCACCTTAAGCTTTTGATAAGAAACGAATTTTATAGTGTTTGAAAAATGAAAAGAGCGACCGATTTCAAACATCAAATATCGCATAACTTTTACGTTACGATGTAATCTTCAAATCGCTAAATATCTTGTAATCTTTCCCTCTGCCTAATATCTGCAAATAAAAATAAGACGAAAAGTTTTCCTGACTGATAATCGTACACTATTTTAAAACATTTTCTCTGCTTTTAAAAACTTAAGACTACAATATTAATTGTCGTACTTTTTAACTATAATTTAACTGAAATTAAACAAGGTTTGGCGATATTAAGATTGTGAAAATTTTAAAAATGCTGTAGTTATTTTTTATCTAAATAAAATAGGACAACTAAATAGAATTATGAATTAATAAACATTAGCGAGTAAAATAATATGTTTTTATAATAGTTATTATACAAGTCAACGGACGTTTTATATTTTACAACGATACTTAAGGTTAATATAAAATTCAGTAGATCTCGTAACACGCTCTTCATGTTACACGTGACGTTTCTTACCTGTGTCGATATTCTGAAGGCGTCCGTATACGCGTATAATATATTCAATGACCGTATAACCAGCACTGGATCTAACCGCGACCACCGCACCAATAAAATCGTTCTGCGGGTTACATGACTCGCTTACCACCTGTTTGCGACGTTAATTCAGCAAGCTATCAGTCACCTCGCTGCAATCCGTCGTCTCTTGCTATCTAGCGGTGATCTTAATTACTAACTCTTTCGAATCCTGTAGTTAATAAAAACAGGATCATCCTGTTTTTAATAAACAAAATCTTTAGCAGCAAAAAATTAATCTTTAAATATTTAAAAAACATGAATGAATTTGTATAAAACAAAAAGAGAAAATCTATTAATTAAAAATAATAACAATCATAAAAAATAAATAAGATTATATTAGCTTATTTAATAAAGTTATTATTCATAAATTTATTATTTATTTAACTAAAATGTCATATGGCCCACGAACAGTAATTATAAAGACTGCTTTTAAACAAATTCATTTAACCAGATCATAATTAACAATCAGCAGTTAGCAATCAGAAAATGATTGACTACATCGCATTATACAATACATAGTATTTATACGTCAGTCTCAGCTAACGTATTTATGACGAAGAATGTCACCTATTGAGGTAGCTATCTCTCCTATAAAGGAGCACAGCACTTTTAATTTCTCAAATGCAGATTAGATTTATAGAATTCAGACATCAGTTTAAGGCCTAACGTTTGTGCGAAAAATAAATAGAAGCAAAGGTGAAAATACTTTAATTCTAATTTGTGAATTACAAATCGTGATTGTGAAAGTGAAGAAAAAGAACAATCTGATGTAAAACAGAATGAGATTTGCTTTGAAAATCCAGTACCGCAAATCCTTGGTGCAAAATCAGCAACACTGGGTCTCTCAGCCGAGCCGATCCGGTGGTTCAACCACTGAATACCTATTCGACTACCATTTTTCTTTATATTTATTTCGGTTCTGTTTCGCTCGTCAAGTGCTATAAACGAAATAGCCTAAGAAATACGACATGTGTCACGAGTAAATTTTGAAAATGATACGGCCATTTCCTCGATAAAAATATCCTATGTGGGCTTACTAGGGAAAGTAAAGATGTAAATTGATCCCTTTCTTATCGCTTCACCTCGGCAGAGGAAATCTACTTATACACTTACTGAAATTAGGAATTACAGGATTTACTTGTAATGTGCCTAAATTTTTAGAAAGTATTTTGCACTCTTCAAATATTACATACGTATTTTCACTTTTTTTTTACAGAGATGGTTATAGAACTGCAACTAAATAATAATACAACGATAATTTATTATTATTATTACTACTATTATTATTAGGAGTAATAATAGTAGCATTATAAAATAGAGAGAGTTAAGTAAAATAGAAGGGAAACTGAATCCTTCCATTAAATTAATTTTGGTGAAGCTTATAAAACCGGTTCGATTCATGTCGAATAAGTTTGATGATTTGAGTTTAAGTATTTGATGACAATTTAAGTGAAAATAATTATAAAATGAAATTAAAAATTTAAAGGAATCCATCGAAAGATAAGGTGTAATAGTCGATAATTAATAAAGTTAATGAGTTATAACAATATAAAAAAACGCAAGTTTTTAGAGATTCAGGGTGTGGAGAGATTATTAAGATTACTCTAGCAAAACAAGATTACAGAGCAATACAAGGAAATAGCAGAAAAAATTGATGCCCAAGAGATAAAGTAGTTAAAAATGTGAAACGAATTTAACTTGGAAAAAGCGGTTAATTAAATATAACAGAGAAAGGAACAGATGTATAAAAAAGGGTAAGGCTTGGTGATGTGGTTTGGGGCCGGAAGAAGCAATGTAATCGAATCTTTTTTTAACGAATCCCTAATACCGGAGCGTAGAATTCTTTTACGAGAAGTCTGAATAAAAAAAAGAATAGAAAATATTAAATTCATACGGGTCAAGAACGATAGGATGCTTGTGCATAAGGATGAACAAGGGAAGGTATATAATATTACAACGGAAAAAGATATTGTTTTTCAAAATTAAATGGATATTTATTTTCGTTTCATTCGGTGTTGAAATACGGTACGTCATTTATAATTGAATAATAATAAATTTATTCGGATAGTATTAATTATTAGTTTGATAATCATAAATTATATTGTGTACTCGTATGTAACTATGATGTGGAGTGAAATAATGTGTCATATAAAATCGGTTAGGCCGTATTCCATTAATATATTAAATCTGCTAAGAAATATTGAAACGATTTATCGATTATACTGATGGAAGTGAGTTTAATATATGTTACTGAATTTAATGTGTCAGAAATAGAAGTTGAATTTTTTTTAAATAACAAAATCTGAAAATTGAGAAAAAAATCTGGGAAAGGATTGTTGATGTTAATATAAATAATTTATCTTTGAATACAGCTACATAGTTACAGCTTTTCTAGTTTTGAATTACTATGGGTATTATTATAATTATTTAATAAATAAATTTTTTTTTCTTTTTAATGAAGCTTCTGACTTAAGGATCTAGTTGAAAAAGAATAATGAGAATTCGTTAGTCAATTATACAGTATTAATATTCAGTCGAATAAATTTTATCGTGTTTTATCTAATTTTACAATGCCTTGATACAGTTAAGCAAAGTATGTTGATTAAGGTGTTAAAATGTAATAAGTGTTATTTGTCTAAAACTAATTGAAAGTTATTTACGTAACTGGAAAGTCATTGTCAAAATATCTCGTGTAATTTAAATATAACTGGTTGTGAAACTCTCGTGGGAGTTGTTTTGAATGATTGTTTTTTTACTTTTTTTTAAAAATATTATTAAGATTGTTACTGGTAAACGTAAACTCTATTTATACATTATTTGGATGATGCAGTTATTCGCTTAGAAATATAATCGTGGATACTTTCTGCGTAATTCTTCAGAAATAATTTAATGGTTTTGTTAAATGTTTTTTGAAAATCGTTCATTAATCAATTGTGAAAAAAAATTGAAAGGGTTGTATTTTACAAGAGGCCTCATGTCTAGAATTAATTTAGGAAGTATTTTTTTCATAAATCTCCACGGTTACTTGCAGAATTAGGAAATAATTGTGATCGCTGACTCGTGTCTCAGAGTATAATTACTTAATAATAATTTTTAATGAAAATTTAAACTTTCACTGAAAAATTGATGTGATTTTCAATAAAGCTAAAATGTACTTGGATGTGGATATGCTCGGACATTAAAATCCTTTGTAAATAATAAAGTAATAAAATTGTATATAAAACGTTACTGAAATCGATTTTGAAATACGGTGTTCAAGTATGGTGGTGGAACACATTTTGTAAATTTGAATAAACATCCTCACGAAAATCCCTTAATTATCTATCTTAACTGTTCTGTAATATTTTATTTTAAAAACATCGCTGATGCACGATTTACAGAATTCAAAACAAAATCTAAGGACTACTGTACGACATCGAGTTCCTAGTTACTAGTTTTATGCTATTTAATATCAGTTTGTAACGATAAAATCAGTTGTCAGTTGTCGAAGAAGTAGCATAACAAAAGAATAAGTTCGCAATCAGAAATTTATTATCGATAACTCAAACTTCAACCTTTTATTTTTTCGAACACGACAACCGTAATTTTTCTTGCAAATTTCAAATCGAGTTGAGAGCTATTTGGTTTGGCTTTATGAAAATTTTGGTTTGTACGGGTGAATTTTCCTCATTTAATATTCTGTGAAAAGTTATTTTCTAAATTCCTACATAGTAGCAAGTTCCCACTAAATCAGTTTAGGATGTATTTCCACGCTCGTAACAAAAATCAGTTTTTGTCGACCGAGTACGATTATCGGTATTCACAGCGCTATCCTTCTTCTATAATTCCACTTTCAGCATCCGAGTGCATTTTGGACTGTTTAGTAGGTTTACTGAAGTCAATTACACCTACCTGCCGGTCTCCGTGGCGCGAGTGGTAGCGTCTCGGACTTTCATCCGGAGGTCCTGGGTTCGAATCTCGGTCAGACATGACATTTTTACCCGCTACAAAAATTGTCATATATCTCATCCTCTGAATCAATACCTAACGGTGGTCCCGGAGGTTAAAAAAAAAAAAAAAAATTACATCTACCTTCATGATTCTGGTGAAATAACATCCCTGCGCGGCTGTAACTTTCCCAAATGAATGACCATAAGCAAATAATTCTTCGTAATCATGTATTCAGTTGTCTGTTTTTTAATACAATGAAAGAAAAGTTGCAGTATAAATGAAACTACAACAAATACGATACCTAAGAGAAGATAAACGATATATTTATCTTTTTTAGTTAACTTTTTTGTTCATTAATTATTTTATTTCAATAACTTTTTACATTCGTCATTATTTCTATTTAATAAAAACACAATTAAAAATTAGTGACAGAATCAAATTGGTCGACACATAATACATTATGGTCAAAAGATTACATCCAGCAATTAAGTGGTTGACAGCCCCATATAATAGAATGCTTTAAGAATGATAAAAATCTATTTATTATTATTTTTTTTTATAATCAGTAATAAGAAAAAATGATTACATATATTGTTTAAAGATTTTACAAATAGAGGAATTGAAAGCAGGATGTAAAACTTAGCTGGAGTAGATTGTATGGGAAATAAAAGTTCAGAAATTTAAGAGGTTATTTTACATGAAAAACATTCATTTTATTGCTGGTTTTATAAACTTAACCTATTTGTCTTACACATAAATAAACCAATTTTTTAGAATATTTAACAATTTTAAAGAATAAAAGCATGTAATGGAGCAATGACTACTAAATTTAAAAAATCCACAAAAAGTATGTATACACAAAGCATGTTAAAAAGTGTTACATAGAGCATAATTTTTTGAATAGCCATGATTTCAGACAGAATTATGGTAAGAAAGATTTTTTTACTCTATCATACTTGGCTTATCAAGACGATTACACTGCAGCACCTACAGAATTTTTTTAAATACTGTACACTTTAACTTTTACCAGTTGAAATTATACCAAATTGAATTTTGAACCAAAAGAACAGGGGCTCTCCTGTTTCTGAAAACACCTCTTAAGGAAGTAAATGTTCTATTCTTTATTAAATTCTGATTAAAGATTGTGATCATAATTGTGATATAAATTAAACAACATTATTCTTCATACAGATGTCAGTTCATACACAGAGAAATTCAAACCCTCAGGTTAGTCTAGTGGTGAACTCGTCATTGCAAATCAGCTGATTTCAAAGCCAAGAGTTCTAAGGTTCAAATCCTAGTAAAGGGACTTACTTTTATACAAATTTGAAGAATACTAGATCGTGGATACAGTGTTCTTTGGTGGTTAGGTTTCAACTAACCACACACCTCAGGAATGGTTTATCTGTACAAGATTGACCATTGATGGTTGAGACTGTACAAGACTACACACTTCATTTACATTCATACATATCATCCTCATACATCCTCTGAAGTAATCTTAACATCATAAGTACCTTATGATGTTTCCGGAGACTAAATAGAAAAAGAGAGAGAAATAGAGAAATTCAATACATTTTTTGGGATATCAGCTTCTAGAATTTGGAATTTTCTATCTAATGAAATAATGTTTGCTCAATCTGATAGCTTATTCAAGAGTTAAAATATGTTATTACTTGATGAAAAATAAATTTCTACTTATTATTACCAAAAAATGAGATTATAACAGAGATAATAAATATTTATAGATCTAAATATTCAGTTTTTCAAAAATTCTTAAATGCATGTACAGAAATTCTTTATTAGTATAAAGAAATTAATTCTAATTTCATTTCTAAGTAAGGACTTATACAATGTTCTCAGTTTCAGAACGACATCCTCTTTCCTACTTTACAATAAAAATAAACTGCAAAGCATTGTTCTTGAGTTTTAAAGAATGTTTCCCCAATATTATGACATATTATCTGCATATATTTATGTTCATCATTCATAATCAAATCACTTCAATGAGAGGATTATTAAACAAAGTCCCATTCCAGTCCATTGCAAAGTCACAGCAGGATACTATTCTGATGTGATCCCTCGACTATGAAACTTCTACTTTCACTATAAACTAGTTTTTTTGAGAAACTCTACCAAGAAGCTTAAACTTCAATGTTAGCAACCAGCCAGAAATTTGAGTCATTTGTAAAATAGATTTATAGATTACTATAAAACTATTCTGGTAGTGCAAATGCCCCCTGCACATCAAAGAAAGGTCTTAAAGAACCTTTTGGAAAGAAGTTGGTTATTCTACCCTTTCACAAGCTGCTCTAACTCTGTGCCAGAGGAATACCGAGATTCATTATCACATTGACTTTTTTTATGAATAGGAATTTCAAACAATAAGATCAACGTGTACTCATTGTATGATTTTGTATTTAATGTGTAATATATTACGGTCAAAAGATTACAGCCAATGATTAATATTCATGAAATTATCTTGCTTACACTCCCTTCAGACCAGTCTAACATAATCAAGGATAATTCTCACGTTTAAGGTAAAATAGCTAGTCAGATTCTTTCTGAAAAAATGCCAGAAAGATTAAATGTATTATATTTAACTTTACATACTTTTAACATCACACCCGATTGCAATCTAATAAATCACCAGTGTCATTTTAAAACACTCATGAATTGGTTGCTAATTATGGAAACAATAAAAGTTTGGAGCATATTAGCAGTTTATTCAGTAGGTACCTGTTATGTCTGTTTAATAAAGTGTAGAATTAAGAAAATTCTATTTTGTCAAAAATATTCTGTATTACAATAGGGTTTATTAGAAGACTCATATTTTCTTCTGAGATCCAAATTTTTAAAGCAAAGTAACTTTCATTACATTACATATAATATAACTTTACATTATTAAACTAACTGCCTTAATGTCTTTAGATATTATTTATTGAATGAGTTAAAATTAATATTTACATTTTATTACAGTTATTTACACAAAAGATGTTGACCATTGTATAGATTATGTTGAATATCTAGGCATTGTGTACCTAAATCGCGCCATAAAAATTTCTGAAACTAAGAAACTATGCTTTTAAAAAATAGAATTTTCTCTGTCAAAAAATCCAGATTTACAGGGTTTCTTCTTTAATTTAGTTTCACATCCTTGCTCTTCAACTTAGTTGTTCCTAGTGAAACGTTTGAAAATTTCTGTATTTTCACTCCATGGTTATTTCCTTTAGCTTAAGTATCCTTATTAAAATGAGTCAGATATTTTTCCTTGTTATGCTAGTATCTAAAAATTTCTTGTTAGTTGTTAGGAAAAACAGAAACATAATACACTATACAATAAAAGTAAACATTAGTATATAAAAACACAGAGGATAAAACCAGAGGATTGAAAAAATTAGGAAGTTAAGAAAGTGATAATTTGTTAAAGTGCTCTTGTCAATATTTTTACAGTGTAAAGAATTTATTTTCTCTTTATCTCATATTTATCACACACGCGCACATATTTAACACACACGTGTGTGTGTGTGTGTGTAGTATGTGTATTTACAAAGTGAGCTGAAATAAGATGTCGCATAGTGATACACCAAATCAGCAGATTAGAGAATATGTAAAAGTAAAAAAATAAAAAATGAGATATATATATGAGATAAGAAATCCTGATCCTATCTACTGTTGTTATATGTATGTATGTATGACAATGTAGCTTGTCGTGTCATCATTTTCCGTACTTTATAAATCTATATAAGTTAATTAATTGCATTACTCACATAAGTGTTGGATAATATATAGAAATTATTAATCTATACAGTAATATGAACAGAAATATAAACGATTAAAATATAAACAAACTTTAAATATAGAATATTTAATCTATTCATTTAAGTACATAAAATTTTAAATAGTCAAAATTATTCTGATAAAATTTTATTTGTTACGGTCAGAAAAAATATAGTGAACTTTATCGTTAAGCAATTTTATTTTCGTTTATTATAATTATATAAAGTGGATCGGGGAAAAATACACCCTTGTATTAAGTATGTAAGGCGTATGATTTTCATTAGAAATTTTTTACCTCCGATCCATTGCAATGAGTTTAAATTATTTTTAAAACAGATAATGTAAGTTTGTGTTAAAATATAAAATAGCCTTTCCGATGACCTCGAAAACTATTTTTTTCATTTTTTATAATTAAATTTTAAATAAAATCCAATAGCATATCGATGTTCAAATTTGCTTTTCTACATCGCTTTAGGAAGTGGAGGAGAAAAACTTGCACTATCGTATTTTAGTTCCCGTTATAACTTTATAGTTTATGACGTGCATCAATAAACATTTTATACAGTAGACGATTATTTTTTATTTCATTCAGATCTACAAAAAATCCATATTCATTGCTTTTTACATTTTATATGTTTTTGTTTTATGTTTTTCGTCCGTATTCTGATCGGTTGTTTTTGTGATCGTATTTCGCAGGAAGATGTATGACCTAATATTTCGCAGTGAGTACTGTCAGTATTTGATTTATATAAATAATATTACGATGTATCCTAAATTAATTACAAATGATTTTTGGTTCGAATTCTTTATTTTTTCAATATTAATCGATCGTCTGAAAACAGTCTTTTTACAGATAGATTTAACGGATTACGCTTGAAGTACATGACTCATGAAATATTTGAATAATGTAAATAATTCATAAAACATCATAAATGGACTAAAATCAGTAATTTACTTGACTGAAATCTCAGAAACATCTGCCATTTCTTCAACTGAGATAATTATAAATTGGCCCTTCCACTGTGAAGAAAAACAGTTCTCGCGTTTTGTTGTCGCTCGTCTTTTAGTCTTACCAATAAAAATGAATGAATTTTATCCCGGTCCGTTTATTTCTTAATACATGAGGGTAAAATAATTAATTTACTTTTGCTTTTAGATGTGTAATGAAAATTAACAGAATACGGAAATATCGGTTTATTGCTTAATGCTATGAAATTGGGATTTCTTTTCGGAATTCTATAAATAAAAATAATTTTAACACAAATAGAAGGTTTATTTATTAAATTAACTTGTAAAATAAGTACGTATTTCATTTCCGAAAATAACTGAAATATTTAATATAAAAGACACAAATACTGTAAAAAAACTTTGTTTCCTTCAGATATGTCTTAGGTCGTTGTTAGGTTTTATTTAATTATACAGAATGTTTAAAAGTAAACCCGTTTCAGAAAAAGGTTACGAGAGCGAATGTCGGATTGGAATTCACAACACTAAATAACGGGCTTTCGCGCTTTGCGCGCGCTCCTGTGTGCACTCTCTCTATCTCTCTCTCGTCTGTGTGTGCGCGCGCGCGTGTGTGTGTGTGTGTGTGTGTTTTGCATTGATAAAAAACGAAGCATTTTATGAGCTCAGAAAATTGTTTTCTAGTTTGTTTAGTTATAATTTAAAAATATAATAATAATGATAATAATAATAATATTTTAAAAATTATAGTAAATTTTTCATTATTTTTTGATATTCTCAATTTTTCTGCGTTTCAACATTTCTATTTTAAATGGATAAAATTAATAAATACTGAAAACAAATATCTTATCTTTCATTTTTATTCGCAAATATATTTAACAGGACGAATATAACGGAACAGGGTAATGCAGCATTTCTCAATCTTTCAGTATTTGCGACCCAATTTTCATCGCGCCCCCCTTCTCATATAATAATAATAATAATATATTTTGAGTATTTTGATGGTAAAGCTACACTACAACCTTAATTACAAATGACCAAGAATAAGTAAATAACGAATAAGTTATTCGTTAGTGATTCTTTCAATTCCAGCCAGTGATTCTTACCTTGGCAGTCATAGTGAAAGGTTGTGATCATAAGAGCTCTGTGAATTGTGTTTGTGTTAGTACAGCCCAGAGGGTCTACTGCTTATACCTGCTTCTACTTGCGTCGCTGACCATGTGAAGCGGTACCGCTAGGACACCAGCCGGGCGGCCAGCTACCTGCATTCCAGGCTATTGTTACAACAACAGCTAAGACTAGAATTAGATTTTATGACATCTCTATAATAATATTTTATTTTCAGCTATTGAATAGTGAACTTTTATAAATTGTATAGCCTATATAAATTGTATAGGACTATTGTGCGACTAGCATATTGTATTGTGTTGTGTTTTTGTTTCAGAAAGTGTAATTTATAAGATATATTTTTAGTTAAATTTTATTTTTTATTCTAATATATATATCGTCGAAAATGGAAAGCGTAGTTGCGCCACGCGCAAAGACGCGGCCTGCCCCGTCCTATGGATCCGTGTCCAGCGACTCGGACCGCAGTGACGAGGGGGCATCAATACGACTGGCCAAGCGTGAAAAGAAGGGTTTGGGGGGCTCTAAGCTGCCCAGACCGACTGCGTCAGCCCCTAGTACCTCAAGGCCGCCCACACCAACATCCGACCACTCTGGTGCCGCCAGAGAGGCAATGGATACAGGGGCTCCCTGCCCGGCGGTTGATCCTGCTCCTCAACAGAAGAGCAAGATCCCGCCCATAATGCTGGATTGTCCAGATAACTGGACGGGACTATGCCGGACCTTGTCCGGACTAGCCAAATGCACGGGTCTGTCAATGCGCCTCCAGCTGGCAAGCGAGGAGGATTTCCGGGTGGTGCAGTCCCACCTGCAGTCAAAGGGTATGGCTTACCACACCTACCAGCTGTCGAGAGACAGGGAGCTGAAGGTGGTGTGCCGGGGGCTTCCTTTTAGCGTGGATGTCGGGGACATCTACGCTTAACTCACCGAGATGGGACTGGA
The DNA here is from genome assembly GCF_047948215.1 of Lycorma delicatula. Lineage (NCBI taxonomy): Eukaryota > Metazoa > Arthropoda > Insecta > Hemiptera > Fulgoridae > Lycorma > Lycorma delicatula. Next base: position 343,356,967 of record NC_134455.1, on the reverse strand, counting down.
CGTCTCATCGGTGAGAAAACTCACAACTAGGGATGGCAAGGAAACTGCCACCTGTCTGGTCGCTCTGAGGAGGACCCCTGATGTCCGGAAGGTGTACGACATCGACAGCCTGTTCTGTTGCAGGGTGAAGATGTCGGCCTACGTGGCGAAAGGCGGCCCCCCCCCCCCCAATGCCATCGTTGTCAGCGGTTTGGGCACTCGAGCAATTACTGCTCGAGGGCCTTCAACTGTCTGAAGTGTGCAGGTCAGCACGAAACTGCCACCTGCACAAAGACCAGGGAATCCCCTGCAGTTTGCATCAACTGCAAGGGAGACCACCCCGCTAATTATCGCGGGTGCGGCTACTACAAGAAGATGGTAGCCAGACAAAACATTGGCGCTGCCACGACTCCCGCCAGCGGAAGATCGTGGGCCGGTGTGGCGTCCGGTGCGACAGGGAAACCGACCGCCCCCCGGACTACCGATACGGAGAAATCCGAACAAGCTGCCCCGGGGGCGGGGCCCCCCGCTGAGGAGGCTGCAGAGCGCCCACCAAAGGTGACCGCTCCAAAAGGGAAACCGCCCAAGCAGGCGGCCCCTTCAAAAGCAAAAACCGTCGCCGCTGGCGGGGGTCAACAGCCCAAAAAGGCAATGAAGAAGGGAGGGGGAAAGGAGCGGAAGACTACACCTGCGCCGGTCCCCCGCCCTTCCGAGCCGAAACAGAGCGCCGAGAAGCAAAAACCAAAGGAGCCGAGAAGCGTGAAGCGGGGTCCACCCTCTGGGCGACCTCCAGCTGGGGGCACTGCGGTATTTGTCCACAGACGTGTAACTCACTCAAGAGTTAACATCCAGACGCGTTGTCAGGAGCAAACGTGCGTCCAGCTGGATTTCGCGGGAACAGTGTACAGGGTGATTGCGGCCTATAACCCGCCAAATTGCCCTCTACCGCTGGATGACCTGGACCTCCTTCTGGATGCGCAATCACCCGCAATAATTGTGGGTGACTTGAACGCAAAACACACGTCGTGGAACAGCCGCAGGGCCAACAGAAATGGCCGCGCCCTCAGCGAGTATGCACAGAGGGCGGGGGTCAGGGTACTCGGCCCTGAAACTCCCACGTTCATGCATAAGTCGGGTAATTTTCGGCCTGACGTCCTCGACATTGCCATAGTGAAGGCAGTGGATAAACCACTGTCCATCGCGACAATCGAGGACCGACCACTCCCCTGTTCTGCTTGATGAACTGGAAGATGATAGGGCCGACCGATACCCGCCGCCTAGGTGTAAAGAGGCGGTCAACTGGATGAGATTCAAGGAAACTCTCCAGAGGACCTATCACCGAGAGCCACTAGATCTGCTGGGCACGGCCGAGGAAATTGATAACGAGACCGAGTCAGTTACCACGGCTATCAGGGCTGCTCTTAGTACTTGTACGACGAAAAGCCCGATAGACTGCCGTAGGGACAGGCTTCCTCCTAGAGTGACTGAAGCAATAGCCGAGAAGCGACGGCTAAGAACACGATACAGACTCACCCTGGACCCTGACGATAAGCGCTTGCTTAACGCTCAGACGACCAGGGTGAAACAATTGCTGGAGGCACACAGGGAGGAATCCTGGCGGGATTTTCTCGAGTCGGCTTCGGCGGATATGGGATCGGCTTTCCGCCTTTGCAAGAAGCTGAAGGGGCCTGGAACTCCGAAACACTCTCTACATGGTTCGAGTGGTCTGGCCTACTCTGACCAAGACAAGGCAGAGGTTTTCGCGGATGCACTGGAAGACCAGTTCGACCCGAACACCGATGTTTACGATGACGACCATATAGAGGAGGTCGAGGATTTCTGGGAGACTTACGCCGAAAATGCGATAGCGGTGCCCCCTCAGGTTGATTGCGTACGCGAGGACGAGGTCACAGCGGCTATAACTGCCACACGCCCGGATAAAGCTCCGGGGCCGGATGGCATAAAGGCCCTTAGAAACGTCCCGCGATGTGTGATCACAGGACTAGCGGTCATCTTTTCTTCTATTATCTGGGTGGGCTATTACCCATCCAGCTGGAAGACTGCGAGAGTCGTGTGCTTTCCGAAGCCAGGGAAGGACCCACTCTTCCCTCAAAACTATAGGCCGATTTCCCTGCTCGCGGTGTTGTCGAAGATATTCGAAAGAATATTCTTAGAACGTCTGACTCGATATCTGGGGCGGGAGATCAGGCAAGACCAGTTTGGTTTTCGGAAGGGCCACGCGACAACGCACCAACTGGTACGGATCGTGGACAGCGTCGTCACAGGTCTCAACAGAAAGATGGTCACTGTGGCCGCCTTCCTGGATGTGGCCAAGGCATTCGACAGGGTGTGGCACGAGGGCTTGTTATACAAGCTCGCCCGTTCCCCCTTGCCGAGTGAACTGGTGATGCTGTTGCGGTCCTACCTGATGGGCAGAAAATTCCACGTCTCGATGGGGGAGTCAATTTCCACTGACCGACCAATCGAGGCTGGAGTTCCGCAGGGGGCTGTACTTTCCCCCTTGCTTTTCACGACATATATCAACGATATGCCTTGCATAGCGGGGGTGAGGGCCAGCCTCTACGCTGATGACACCGCGTTCTTCTATACGTCGTGTAATACCGATTTCACGGTGAGGAAACTGCAGGAACAGCTGGACGGGCTGGAGAAGTGGCTCGAGAGGTGGCGGGTCAAGGTGAACGGAGACAAATCCGTAGCCGTGATCTTTACCCCTCCCGGGAAAAAGCGGAAACGGCCAGTCCGGTTGGAAATCTGTGGCGACCCCAAAGAATATAAAAAGTCGGCGAAATACCTGGGGGTGATCATCGATAACCGGCTGACCTTCCGGGAACACATCCTAAGTGTAACCGAGAGGGCAAAGCAGGCTCGAGGCGCACTCTACCAGCTGCTGAACCGACGAAGTCCAACGCCAAACCTAATTAAGATCTTACTTTTCAGGATCTACGTGATTCCCATCATGGTTTACGCCTTCCCGGCCTGGGGAGGACTGGCGAGCGCACAACTCTTGAAGAAACTGGAGGTCATCCAGAACATCGCTCTCAGGACGATATTCGGGGCCTCTTGGTTCATCAGGAACACAGCTCTGCGCAGTGACGCTAGATTGCAGACAGTCTGCGAGGTGGGGCTGGAGCAGGCGAAGCGGTTCTACAGCTCAGCTGCTGCTTCCGAGTTCCAGCACATCCGGGACATCTGCAGGGAGGACCCGCAACCACAGGTGGTCAGGAAACGACCGCATGCAGTCCTGGACGAACCGCCGTAAGGTAACGGCCGGCCAGGTAAGCCATGCCACTAAAAAGAGGTAAGTCCTAACTACAAATTATGTAAACATCCACATATATAATTATTACATTTAATTATTATATTAATAATAGTCAACAACTGCAGCGTGGGTTGCCCCCGGGCCGCCACAGGCAAATTATAATTGAGGTTGAAAACATATCTGACTCTTGCACATAAGATTCAACATAATGGCATGATAAATTATGTCATCCCCACCAAACTAAAACCCAAATAGTTTATATAAATTAAAAAGAAATACACATACACATATGTTTGTAGGATAGTATGCGTATACAATAAGCAAACCCCTTAAACCCAATCCCCTCTGCTCAATCCTCCATCACCTTCCGCACCAGAAGAAAGAAGAGACGACGAGGCAGCAGAAGAAGAAGACCATGAAGAAAAAAAAAACTGCTACTAAAAGAAGAAACCTGCCTTCTCGCCCGCTTAGTTCTTCTTAGAACTACAAGCAAAGCGGTGACTTAAAGGTTACTCAAGAGAAGAGTTAGGCAAGGTCCGGCTTCGCAGTGAGGTCCCACCAAAGGAAGACAGGCGGACACTCTACCAAATTCCGCTCTCACTTCCATACCCATCCGGCAGCATGACTGCCTTAACCCGCCACCACCAAATACCACGGTGATAAAAGAGCAATCTTTCTCACCAATTCAACAGTTCAATCCGCTGTGCGCTTGGGCTTTTTCTTTTTCAGGTGAAACTCCAAGTACTACAAGGACAGCTAGAAGAAAGCGTGTTTGGTCAGCCACCACCAGACCACCCAAACCCTCCGCGGACCATTATATTTTGAAGGGCTAGACCAGCACCTGCATCAAGTCCAAATTTATGTATAATAGGGGGGCGGCTTATTCAAAATTGTCACCACCCCGGCGCACGGGCGCACGAAAAACAACCTGCGATATGTATATCTCTCCTGCCTGCCCTTACGGCGGGCAGACATCTAATACTTAATAGAGGTATATCGCGCTCAGAATAGTAAACCGTAAACCATACTTCTACTGACTGAGATAGCTCTGAGGCGCAACGCCCCAGAGCAATCCATCCAACCACATTTCCTTAATTCAGACCAAGTTAAATTGAATTGAATTAAGTAAATAATTAAGTGTAGGCCCAAAAATCGCCTCCGACGTCCTTTCCTTATGAGAGGACGCCCCCTTAAACGAAGGATTTCAGCCAACCCTTGGCTGAAATGGAGCGCGTCACGGAAGATAAGCTTATTAGCAAATCGTTCCGCCGGGCCCCTACCGACAAACCATCCATTGGATCGGAACGCAATCCAAACTTCACAAAACGAATAAACGTCAGCCATTATTAATAACCGTCAGTAAAATAGAATCACCCAGCAGCAAAGGACGAAAGTCCGTATACTGCGGAAAATAGGAGGGTATTGCACCCTCCGACATCCTTGCGTTCCGTTCCGTTCCAGCCAGTCTCAGTCGAGTCGATTCTTCTATATCGAATGTTTATGCTGTAATTTGCGTGTTAATTGCAAATCACAGTATTAAATATTCACGGCAGTAGATTTATACAGAATCATGGATAAATTGTTAAGCGGGCGTAAGCGAGATTAAGACGATAGTGAAGTATCAACAACTGCACAGACGAGCGGTCATGGTTCAGAAGATAAAATCAAGAAAATATTTTCAAAAATATTTAATTTTTGGGTTTACCAGTACTAAAGTAAATGAAGAAGAAAGGCCCCTGTGTGTAATTTACTCAGAAATTTTGGCATCAGGCAGCATGAAACCTAATAAATTAAATAACATTTGGAAACGCTTCATAGTGAGCAAGTTAACAAACCCGAGAATTCTTCGAATTAAAATTAAAATCATATGAAAAGCAAATATCATTTTTAAACAAAATTTTGTCTGTGAATTAAACAGCTTTACTTGCCTCTTACAAAGTTTGATATAATATAGCCAGATGTAAAATGCTTCACCATTGGTGAAGAGACATTTTTCCAGCTACAATTGTGATTGTAGAAACTATGTTTGGAGATAATTTTACCAAACAATTGCAGTCCATACTTCTATCAAATGATACTTTTGCCCGTCGAATTGATGATATAGCTAAAGATATACAGCATCAGATTTCGGGAAGTTGCGTGACAAGTTTTCAATTCAGCTTGATGAGGCAACAAATAGCAATAAAGATGTTTACTTATTTCATTGTCTATGTTCGATTTTGTGATGGTATGTCAGCAGTAGAAGAACTACTGTTCTGAAAACCAGTAGAACTAAAAGCAACAGCACTTGCACTATTTGCTATCTTAGATGATTTTATAAACGAGGCAAACATAGAATGGAAAAATTTGTCGGAATATGCACCGATGGTGCTCGTGCAATGTATGATAGATTCCAAAGTATACAAGCACTTGTAAAACAAAAATCTCCACAGTGTATCTGGACACATTGCATGATCCACAGAGAAGCTCTGACTTCCAAAGAAATGAGTCCTGGTTTGAATATTTTGCTAACGGTGGTTGTACCCGTAATAAATTATACAAAAATGAGACCCTTAAAATTAAGAATCTTTTCTCAGTTTTGCAAAGATATGGGTGCAGCACATCCTGACCCCGAAGGGGAAGATACCCTCCATGTGGCAATTTCGGTCGCCATGCCACCCCCTCCCTACATAGCTCTTATGGGCTTACCGAAGGTCATCTTCAGAACCCCATCAAAAGGCATCTCTCACCCTTTTCTTGCCTCATCAGGATGCCACCGTTGCGAATACCACATGTGATATGCCCATCGGTGTACTACTAGCAAATGAACTCGTTAAAATAAAACACATCTATGTCGAGTCTTTAACAAGACTGAGTGACATGGAGGAACTGAAATTAAAAACGCAACTACCTATCCGATAGGTTAAAAGTTGGGTTCAACACGCAACCATAACATAACACAAAAAAAAAAAAAAGGTGAACTTAAAAATAAAACTAGTACATTCAGCATTACTATCTAATTGCGAGGCAATATGGTTATCACGTGAGAAATGTTTGCAACGTGTTTATGAATTAAGAGATGAAATCGCCATTTTGCTAGAAGACGAAAACCGACCGGAAGCCGAGAAGTTTCGAGTTAGTTTATTTTTAATGGAATTCAGTTGCGTAGTTGATTTAATTCGAGAAATTAAATACCTTAAATCTTCAACTCCAAGGAACAAATACACATATGTTGGATATGAATGATAAACTTAATAAAACTTATAAAATTGGAATTGTGGAGTAGAAATTTAAATTAAAAACAATCTAAAAATGTTTGCAACTGTGGATGAATGTGTTACAAGGCTGAAGAATTGCATGTGAAAGTTGTTTTTGTAACCATTGAAAATCATTTAGTCATGGTGGCAAAGAAGTATAAAAAGTTACCAAGTTGCTGACAACTTGGTAACAAGATATAAGTAGGTTAGGGATCAATTTCAAAATACTCCCGAAGGACTCGCAACTGCCGAAGAAGAAATCTTCATAAACTTTACGACAAGTGACGAAATCAAAAACAATTTAGTAATACAAAAACAAGAGAATTTCATATACTATAACCATTTTCAACATCTTACCTTTGCGAAACCGGATTTTCTGCGGTGGCTGCTTTGAAAAATATAGATCTCACCTAAATATAGAAAAAGAACTCAGAGTGTCTATTTCTAATATTAAACCTTCCTTCGAAAAATTTTGCTTTGCAAGACAGGCTCAAGGAAGTCACTAACAATTAAACTTGTTTTTAATTTAGTATTGATAAGTTAATTATTAAATACATTGTGCAGTACTAATACAATCCTGTTTGTAAGCATATTATATTAGTGTAAATGTATATTTTATTATTTAGTATGTCAGAATTATTTTGTTTTGTTTTACTTTCAGTAAGTTAATAAATATTTTTAATAATATTTATTAACTTACGCCCCCATTTAGTGTTACACGCCCCTTTAGGGAGGGCGCGCCCCACAGGTTCAGAAACACTGGGGTAATGGATTTCTTCCGAATAGGAAAAAAGGAAGAGAAAAAATAATGAAAATGAGAATTCAGAAGGAATAAAAGGGATTCTTTTGTCAGAATAACAGTTCTGTTTAACGGTCTGTCCTTTGTAATACAGGCAATGACACCTCCAAAAGTTGTTGTTCGACCAGAAAAGGGTTACCGAACCGAAGTAAGATTTTATAGAAAAAAGATAAGGGCGTGGACGATGAAAATTAATACGTTTCAACAATTAAAGGGATAAGGCGGATACTGGATCTGCAGGCCAGCGGATTTAAATACTGCCAGGGACAAGCGAACGTAGTCAGTAGTCCTGTGAGGCCGTGTTCTGCGTAGTCGTATTATCATAGTGGTTTTGAAAGACTCGTTGCGGTGACGTCAATATCAGTAAGCGTGTGTTAACAACGAATGAATAATATGTCACGAAATTTCAGTGTGGCAGTGGGTGAATGCAGGAAGTTGTTATTGGCAAACATTAGTGAAAATGACAGTATTACATTCATTCATAAAGTGTAGAGTAATTCTATTGTAAACGGTATATTAATAAAATTTGCAGAAACTGAGTTGTATGAAATTTAGACAGTTCTATTGTTATCTTCTTGTTAATGCAATATTAGGTTCTAGCGGTCATTATAACGTTTTTAGTAAATTGGACTGTATCCTGGTTTTTATAATTTAACTGTTGCTAAACAAATCTTGTCCTTTTTATTTGAATTTCTATTTTGTACGAGTATGTTATATTTACGTATTATTATTTATTTTATTTTATTTTTTTTTGAGGTTTTTAGGGGCATCGACTACTTTGGTCATTAGCCCCAACACACTTCAAAAAAAAAAAAAGGTTCAATAATTCATTTTCATGTATCAAAAAATGTTAAAAATTTACATTTTCCTATAACTTCTGATCCAACAAATTACTTCCTAGGCTTTCCTTTCGGCCATCCTTTCTTGCACCGTTTTTTCATTCTGCGAACGGCCTCAACTTCCGATGACAGTGTGTCTGAGGCCTCGGACATGGCATCGTCTTCTCTTTCTGATGCCAATGACGTTCGCCGGCTTACATCAGATGATGAAAGCTAGTGAAGCTTTCAGTGAGTGAAGTTTAACAGCAGCTCACTGGTGCTGTTAACATCGTTGCAATTGACTCTAGACTACCAAGCGATGCACTTTCCGCGGCTGATGAGCTGGATTCTATCTCTACTCCAGTGCTGGGTCCAGCTGAAATAGATGCTCTCGCTGAAGCTGTTCTTTGAGCTTTTGGAGGCCCCATTGTTACAGTTTGTATATCGTCTACGTCTGGTGCTTTTCCAATAGCGACTTACACCTCCATTTCGGTAGACTCGGATTTTCTTGTCACTATTTCCTTAGGCTTGTAACTACACGACGGAGTGATCTTTTCCTCTTTTCTAGACAAATCAAGATTTTTATTTACTACTTCAAGTAATGGTGTTATGATCGCAGGTTTTGCTAGTTTTTTTATGCTGCGCTGGTACGTTTCTTTTATCAACGATGTCAATGCGGGATTGAGCCTTCTCATGTTTAGATGGTTCTGTGCGATGAGTCGACTCTATCTTAGCATCAATGATTTTTTCTATCACTGTTGCAAGGCTTGGTGCCATTGTATTAAGAAACTGCTCCACGTTAATTTTGGATGAAGAAGGGGCAGCAGCTGCTTCAGCATAAGTGGTCGATTGTCGAGGTGTTCGTTGACTAACAATTTTCTTCGCTTCAGGATAACTAACCTTCTGAAGCGTTTTAACTTCCTGAATGGCCGTTTCAGATTTATAAACTGGGCAATTCCTGGATCGGCAGTTATGGTGTCCTTTACAATTAATACAGATTGGAGGGTCTTTGCATGGTTCACCCTCATGTATCTTCATTCCACATATGCAGGTTGCCTACGCTTCACATCTAGCTGCAGTGTGCCCAAACGTTGACACTTGAAACATCGCATAGGCTGCGGAATAAACGCACGTATATCAAGCCGATGTATACCAGCACGCACCTTTTCAGGAAGGGTAGGCCTGTTAAATGTGAATATATGAGAGGCCGAAGGAAGAACTTCGCCATTTCTTCTCATTGTTAGTCTGCGACACTGAATCACTCCTTGACTCGACATTTCCTGTACTATTTCCTCTTCTGTACATTTAGAACATCACGGCAAACAACAACTCCTCTGGATATATTAAGGGTGCTATGCGGTTGCACTGATTCCGCAAATTCACCGATCTTCTTCAATGCCTGGACTTTTTTACTTTGACTGTCGTTAATAGTTTCAACGTGTAATCCGTTAAAGGTTTTACGAATTTCCTTAACAGAACCACCAGCACAATTAGTTATCTCTCTTGCGATCACGAATGGACTAACTTTTTGAAAGTTTCCATTCTCCTTGGTAAATTTAAAATCTTGGTTTGGGAGCAATGTTTCCAAATAAAGACTTTCTCAATTCCTTACTGATTTTGTCAGCATCTCTCTTAATTTTATCTGACTCCTTGCTCTTTTTCCTCTTCGCTTGTGGCGAATCGGAGGTTTCTATACGAGGGTGTTTACGTGCACCCTCTGCCACGTTTGTTTGTTCAATATTCATGAACGTTTATCCCTTCTGTAGCAAGGCTAGCCGCCGGGGTACACCCCCACTCCAGGGCTACTAACCTTGGAGGTCCGATTCGGTACTCCGGTGGAACCGGCATATGTCCTGGCAGAGAGCGGATGCGCAATCTCTGCACTGACTCCAGGCTCCTACTTACCGAAGCTTTTAGAGCTCCCATGCACCGTCATACATGGGCACCATTGCTACATGCTTGCCATCGCAGGGGGCATGTGGACAACGGAAGGGTCTCCGTTACACCTGCAATAACATTGACCCTGGCCGCCACATCGCCAGCTCTAAAAGTGGTATTAGTCCATTTCCAAAATCGTTTATTATTCCATATCCTTCAGACAGCCGAAAAATCCAAACCATGTGAGGACCTGAAGGTGGAAACAGGTCAAAAGAAAAGCATATCCGAGGAATTTACTCGGAGCCCCGTTAGCCAGCTATATGTATTGTACATATAAGTACAGCTGTTACCGCCCTGGATGTGGAACGTTCCTGGATGTTGTGTTCCGGACGTGGGGATTACCTACCTCAGGGCATTATTATTATTATTATTATTTCGTGTACATGTCTCTGGAGTAATAAATTGTATTTGTAAGGAATTTTTAGTTTTTTAATCTCTTAATATCCTGGTCTAACCGCGAACACGCGACAACATAATCTCTGGTCATAAGAACCTAATAGCTTAAAAATTAAATACAAGATAATAATTGCTCTACATCTCATGAACAGTCGGATTATTTACTCAAGTGAGACAACAAACTAGTTTGCTGCAGTGTCATATTCCAGTCTTTGACAGTACCATCGCGAATTGTATAAAGTGACCTGCGTTAAGGACATCAAGAATCCAAATAATAAACCATTATTAAAAAAAAAAAAAATTATGACAGAAACGCTTCAAATTTTACTCTCAAATCTAGATTTCGAAGGTTTGATTAACAATGTCATCAGTGGACGGCGGATGGTCTGTATTTCTTGTCTCTGATATTTGTGAGACATCGTTTTTTCACAAATTGTAGTTTTTATTGCGCAAAAGAAAAATTCGATAATTTGTTATTTCGGGACTGTCAGATTATCAAAATTGATTACTTTCTAACGTACCTAGCCGCAGTGATAAATCTGAAATCTGTCATTATAATTATCTAGGTTTAGTAAAACTTTTAAAAAAGTTTTTTAGATTTAAAAAAAATTTGCCTTGCGGAATCATGTGGTTTTCTTCTTCCTTTTCTTTGAAGTAGCTTTTATTTGCAAAGCGGGAAATACATCATGCCGATAACAAAATGGAAAAAATCTATTCCGTTAAGCCAATTAGTAGCACCTCGTCAAATTCCTTTCTGAGCATTAATTTCTACAGTACATTTAAAATAAAGCTCAAATCTGTTTAGGCTGCGTATAAAAAAAAAAAATAATGAATGTAACGCACGATGAATTCGTTAATAGTGCGTAATTTTACTGTCTTCAGCTACGTTTAAGTGTTTTAAATAACATAACTTTTTACAACATTGAAGATTGCAAATCATAATTTACTTTTAAGACTTACGTAAACGATACTGTAAGTTCACGGTAATAATATTTCTTAAAATATTCCCCTATCACTACGTTGTATCTCCAAACAATCAACTGAAAATTAACAACTTAGTTTTCATGCAATCACCGTGTGAAAAATACAGTTCAAGTATATTAACCGATGACCAAACCAAATTTTTATCCGCTCCTTACAGATTCTATTTAGCAAATCCTTACCTTTTATTAATATGATCAGATCGCACTATACAAAAGCTACCCTGTGTAGCTGATCAGAGTCGTTTCATTCAAAAAAGAAACGACTCTGATTTGCAAAAAAAGGTAAAGTAATAAAAATTAACCGGTCTCGCTGTTTTTTATATGTCTAATTTTATTCTTAATTAATATCATATTTCCAACATCTACCTTAAGATTCTCATGAAAACAATAATCTAATCGAATGTAAGTTTTTTTATTTGAAACTAAACGGTGTTATCGTAAAAAGTTTATTTAATGATACGGGCGTTACGTCATCTTGTACAGCAACGATAAATCAGGATATTACCGAACGAGTTGAAAGTAATCTTTCAAAAAATGATAAACCGTCCAGATCATCATTATCGACATGCGCAGTCGCTTATAGAAGTAGATTTCTCAAGGAATAAACCGATGCGCTCAGCTATTTCGGATAGTACAGTTGTACGGTTCACTTCATTATGTGGAGGCTCTCCGATAGTTAGTTTGGACTGGTTAGAAAACTTTCAATACTGAAATCTTAGGAAAATATATTTTAAGGTAATACAATTTTTAAGATTATACAGATATCATTAATTAGGAAAGATGATTAAGATAATTTAATTATGTTTTCATTAAGACAAACAATTTTTTATCTTAACCATAGTTTAAGCTTTTCTGTTAAATAGTTGGATATGAACTTAAAATTATAAATATGCATATTTATAACATATATATATATATATATATATATGTATATATATATATATTAAAAAAAATTTAATTCTTTAAATTCAATTTTGATTTGAATCGCTGAAGACAGCCATTCAACGGGCCTTCTACATATTAAAAATTCTTCTAAATGCAAAAAAAATCAGAATAATATAATTCAGTTTATGTTTTTTTCTAATTTTATTTAGACCCTTCATATAAAATTAAATCTAATTACATCATTCAACAGCAATCTTCGTTAAATTACGACTTTCCTCATCTGCTTACAATAAAATCTATATATTTTTCGAAATTCTTTTGTTTTTTATGTTCAGAAATATATATGAAATTTATAACTTCAAAAAACCTCATGGCTAAATTTAAAGCACGTATTAACTGTATTAAGCATATGTTTTTGTTTACTAGAATTCTTGAAATGTTTAATTCTTGAACATAATTGTAGTACATGTAAGGAAAACTTTAGCGGGGAAAAATTTATTACGTACAAGTGTAATCAAAGTAGTTCAACAGCGATTCCTTTTATTCAACGCAGAAACAATTTCGAGAAAATAATAATCAAGTAGGATTTTTTGCCGATAAACTATTTCTGAATGTATGATATTTATTATCAAAATAAAATTCATTTCTAATTTAAAAATCGACAATGTAATTAAAATTACATTTTTAAGTATTTTTAATTAAATATTTAATTATATTATATCTAATTTTAATTTATTTAGTATTTATTTTTATTTATTTATTTATTTTAATTTAATATCTAATCTGTTAATTAAATATTTTAAGTTCTAAACTCCATAATAAAAGAAAACATGTACAGCAAATATAGCAGTTCAATGAGTTAACTATGGGTGTTTGAAACACTCATTTAAAAAAAAAATAATGTTAATAAATAATAGATCTTTATTTCTAAATATAAGTTTATGCGAAAAACCAAAGATATTCCTGGTTCAAGAATCGCAGGACGGAGTGCTGAACCGAAAAATAAATAAAAGATTACTGTATACTACAAACAAAAATGTAAACTTAGAGAATTAATAATTCTTCTATTATATTTACGTAAATGAGTTTGCCATATTTTCCATTAGTAATAGATTTTTTTTAACTAGCTCTAGTCTATAATACCAGCCTCGCTTGTAATAAACTCTTAATATATGTCATTGTATATTGCAGTGATTCCCAAACTGGGAGCCGCGTTCTCTTCACAGGGGCGCCGCAAAATATTGTAAAACCTTGAAAATTAATTGAACTAAGACATTTATAATTATTAATTTAATGTTAATAAAGTAAAAAAATAATGAACATAACACGAGTCTTATTTATTTTTATCTCTTACTTACGAGTAGTCATACTTTTACATAGGGTAGGGCGCCAACCCACCGGGTTGGTCTAGTGGTGAACGCGTCTTCCCAAATCAGCTGATTTGGAAGTAGAGAGTTCCAGCGTTCAAGTCCTAGTAAAGTCAGTTATTTTAACACAAATTTGAATACTAGATCGTAGATACCGGTGTTCTTTGGTGTTTGGATTTCAATTAACCACACATTTCAGGAATAGTCGAACTGAGAGTGTACAAGAAGACTACACTTCATTTACACTCATGTATATCATCCTCATTCATCCTCTGAAGTATTATCTGAATGGTAATAACCGGAGGCTAAACCGGAAAAAAAGAAAGGGTAGGGTGCCGCGGAAAAATGTTAATTGAAAAAGGGCGCCGCGACTCGGATTTTTGGGATCCTGATAAGGATCTTGCATCTCTAGTCAGTCTTGCTACGTAAATACTTAGGAACTTCTCTAATAATTATTTATTCTTCTATTAAAGTCCCCGGTTAACATGTATATCTAGATAAGATTAGCGATATGTGAGAAAACCTCGTTAAGTTTAAAAAAATCAGAATTCCAGTTAGAACAATTCAAGTTTTCTAGCATTACATAAACAGATCGACTTTTGTGTTTTAAATCTATATCATAGATGTGTACCCACAGAACTTAGTCAGTCGTACTCTCAAATTTCTTTACTCCCCTGAAGGAAAATCCACCGCCTGGTCTATCATTAATTGTTTTTTATACAGCCGGATTCACAGCGGTTTATAATTATTGCCAAATAAACAAAAAACCTTTTTTTCATCAATAAAAGTTTCAGAAAGTAAAGACATTTTTTTCCTCCTGTAAAAAATGTCCGAATTCAAAACTCAAAATGTTTTTTCTTAAATCAGCAGCATTATGACCTAAAATCTTAATGTATTCTGCTTTGAGTTTCCCCTGAACGCGGTTATTATTATTTATATTACATCGATGCGGCCGATATCACTTCGAGGACAATAAAAGCCTTTATAAAATCCGCAGGCTTCTCCCCCACATGCAACTATTAGCTGCTCAGTAAAGTATTTGTTACGAAAGAAAATCTTGCCTTTCAAGAGATTTGCCTTACGAGCTAATCAATAGGAAAAATTGAGTTTTATATCAGATTAAATCTGGTTATTTTAAGAGAACCTTACATTCAAAAAGTTAAAATTTATTATTAGAAGAAAATAAATTGGATTAACTGCACATAAAAAGCAACCGTCATCCTATTTTTCACTATTTTCCTGTAAAGGTAGCAAATATTTACACTTAACTTTATTTTATCTGCGCATTACAGTGCTTACAAGATTTCAGCTAATAACCACGGTTATATTTCAATTATAAACTGCTGTGGATTCCGGCTGTAAAAGAAGCAAATAACGATAGGTCGAGCGGTGAATACATATTTGCCTTCAGGGGAGTAAAGAAATATGAGAATACGATTAAGTTCTGCGGGCACAAAATTATGATATAGATTTAAGACGTAAAAGTCGATCCGTTTATGTAGTGCCAGCAAACTTGAGTTGTTCTAATTGAAATTCTGATGTTTTGAAACTTCAAGAAGTTTTAACAGATATCGCTAACCTAATCTAATCTAGGCACAGGTGTTAATTAAGGTTGAATAAAAGGATGTAAATTAAAGAAGAATTTTCATAAAATTGGTGTGAACCCTGCCCGGAATTTTGTTTTTCAACAATATACTGCCTTTCCTCCGTAAAACAGATTTACTGAGCAGAAAAACGTCTGTTCTCTGTTTCATACTAATGTAAAAAATATTAGTAAAAAGAGTACCACTTCTTGATTAATTTTTAACCTTTCTAAACTCTAATCCGATGAAAAATGCGGAAAAAATCTAAAAAGAAGTCCACTAATAATAACTAATCTTTTATTATTATCCTCATCAATTCCATCGTTTTTTGGCATATAGTATTTCGGCGATCGGCGATTTTTCAAGTTGTAACTGTCAGTCTGGAATAGCTGTTTAAAAAACTGTAATGTCTGCAAATAGTAATAGGTAGTCGGCAAGCTAAATAAGAAAATGTAAACGTAATTTCTAAAAAAATCTTTACTACATCGTGGATATTTTAAAATAAAAATGCGACTAAATATTTTGCGTCGGTAAGGGTAATGTGCAGATCTTGCTCAAGAAAATAGTTGTGTAATGAGAAGCAATTCATAACAGCAGGTATTGTGATTTTTTATTTTTTACATACTTTTCGAAGAAAATTACAATACAACTTTCGATCGCACAGTGGGAAAGGGGAATGAAAATGATTTTCTTTACGTTTTGTGGTATGAGGAGTAGAAAAATATCATTCACTTAAAGTGTATGTAATTTCGTTACATATATGCTTTTTTTAAATTATTTCATCAAATTACGATTATAATAATTTAATTATTCATATAAACAGAAAACAGATTTTAATACTAAAAAAAATTATACTTTTTTTAGTTTTCTCATTTAATTTATGTTTATTTCTTATGCAAAAATATTACATAAAATATATTAACGAAAAGTCGGTCTTCTTGCGCAGAACTGCGGAAGAGTTATATTATTATTATTATTATTAATAATAATAATAATAATAATAATAATAATAATAATAATAATAATAAGGCGATCTAGCGTTAAGAATGCTTATAGCACTGGATACGTCAGAAGAGGAAACCATCGGAATATCAAGAACCTGACGGTTGTTGATACAGGCGCCACCAGACGTAGTCTGCGTAGGAAAGTCCTGGTATACTGATTGAAAATATTCACCAAAATACTGACAACTCAACCGAGGATCAGATCAAACATTTGACTTTGTCTCGTAAGACGTCGAGCTCTGTTTTCAGCTATAGGATTGGTGCGCACGCTATTGTCGCTGAGACATTGGTTGAGGACCTCGGGATTTTATTTGACACGAAGTTGTATTTTCACGAATATGTTGCTCGGATTGTGAATAAAGCACGCCGGGACCTTGGTCTTGTCCTTTGGATTTGTGGACGGTTTAACAATATTTCCACTTGTAACCTGCTGTAGAAATCTTTGGTGAGGAGTCGCTTGGAGTACTCGACCGTGGTGTGGAATAGTACACGAGTTTTTGCCTCTGATCTGGTTGAGGGTGTTCAGAATAGGTTCTTGAACTGGATGCGTTTTAAGTTTGGAGATTGTTTTGTTGGCGCTAATAGAGAGGATATGTTGAGGCAATTAGACCTTTCCAGGTTATCTGATAGAAGAACGTACTTTGACTTGGTTTTCTTTTATAAAGCTCTGCACAATAAACTTCCGACGCGTTACCATGTTGTCTTGCGGAACCAGGCCAGGTCAGTGAGGTCTTTTAGGCAATTTGTGACACCGGTTGGTTCCACCGTGTCTCCGATTGAGCGGTGTACCAGTGTTGCAGTGGAGTTCCAGGATAAGCTAAGCTTTTGGGAAGATGAGGCAACCTTCATTAAAAATTTGAGAGGGTTACGTGGCGATGGATTATTGTCCTTGGTGTAATGCTCACTTTCATGATTTTAGAATTATTGTTGTTTTTTTAAGGATTATTGCTTATAACTTGTTTTATTTGGAATGTATTAGTAATATTGTGTTTTTGTATGTTTTCATCTATGTGTTTTTATTATCACTCCATAGCTACCGTTTTGAAGTTCTAATTATTTTTTGTATTTGACTGTATAATTGTTATTGTTATTATTATTATTATTATTATTATTATTATTGTGTTTTGAATGTTGTATTTTTAATTTATATGTGGGTTGTTGACTTGTGGCTGTTCTTTTGTGACTTTATGTGATATTGTGCAGCATACAAAGGTTTTGTAACTGTTCTGTTGCACAAACAATGCAAATAAAATAAAATAAAATAAAAAATTATTATTATTATTATTATATACCAGTTATTTTGAATGTGTTATTTTTTTTAATATCTTAATTATTGCCCTTAGTAAAAGTAAGGTACTACGGAAGCAGATGTTTTGAATCCTTTATTTTTTGAATGAAGTAAAGATAATAACAAAAAATTTGTTTAACGAAACCTACTTTAGCAAAATAAAAAAGGTAATAGTTATGCATATTTTTGAGTCTTGCTTTCTTATTATTTCTTGTCCAGTTGTTACGATTCACTGGAATATGTTTTCCCAACAATACATTCAGAGCTTTTCGAAATGATTCATTAATTGTTTTAATAATTTTTTTTTGGAAAACTGTTTTTAGTAGATCTACCATTGAAAGAATTTTTAAACTAAACAATAAAATGTGATTAAATTAATTAATATTTGAACATTTATACTTTCTTCTGGGGAAAAATAGTAATTTGTATCTAGTATACTGTTATAAAAATCTAAAAAAAAACCGGATGACATTTGCGTGTTATCTCTTGACAAAAATCATTTTTTCCTTGTACTAGTACAAGGAACTATTCTAATCGCGAAAAATTTCGGTTTCCAGATCTCAACGGAAATATCCATTTTGACCATCCCTGAATCCACTTTGACTAGTTTTGCCGTGACTAGTACGTATGCGAGTACGTAGTACTCGCATACTAGTACGACTAGTACGTATGCGAGTACTACGTACTCGCATAGCTCAAAAACGATTAGCGTAGAATGTTGAAATCTTGGCTTTAGGACTATTGTAACGTCTACTTGTGTACCTCCCCTTTTGATTGCAATCGACTGGACCAAAAGTGTCCAAAAAGTCCAAAATCCAAAAAAATTGAATTTTGAACTTTTTCTTAACTGCAGTACTAAGCCCTCATTGAGAGCTTTTCAACAATACATGATAAGCGGTACTTATTTTCATTGGTTCCAGAGTTATTGCCGAACAAACTTTTAATTAATGAAATATTTGGATCTTACTAAAGGAAGGTACATCGGCGAAAACCGACTTCATTTCCTTTCTTTTTTTGACTCTTTTTTTATTTAAATATATTGATTTAAAAAAGTTTTAGAACAAATAATAGTTCAACAACAACAACAAAAAAAAAGAAAAAAAAATTATGTAATAAAAAATATATGAAATTTAATAGGCGTACAAGGGAGTCATGGGGTGTCCACATCAGATTTTTTATTTACTGGCTCATAAAAATAGTAGTTCATTTTTTTTTCTTAAACAGCTGAGAACGTTTATCAAGTAGTCCGACCCGTTAGCTTTTTATGATTCTTGATTCAAAGGTACACTTACACATGAGAAATTTACGGAAAATTTGAAAACTTTTGAACAACGGGTTCCTATTAATTCGCAAGAATGGAAAAGTCTATATTTTAGTGAAAATTTGCAAAATCAGAAGGTAAAATAATGTTGGAGTACAGCCCGAATCTCAATATTTAATAATGTAAAAGTCGAGAGAGCTGTGCGGGTTATTTAAGAAGATTCATCATAATTATACATACGAAACTGGAGTGTTTACAAAACAAAAATTATAATTTTCCATCGTTACAAAAAATTGAATAATAAATTGTGTCCTATACGGTAAGGGAAATGAATGTTTAAAAATGAAATATTTACAATGGCTTAAAAATATTGGCATGAGACGAATCATTTCATTTTGAGTCGGTCAAAACAGAGCGATATAAAGTAAACAAACGATGAAGAATTCCTGGTATCTTATTACTTATTCTTTACAGCTGCACTAGTTATTTTTATAACTTCTATGTACAATTAATTGCCCTTGATTTTATTTTTAAATGTTCACTTTTTATAAATCTGAAGTTATTTTAATATCTTTGTGATGCAGTCGTTTTAGTGAGTTTATCGAATAAAATTTGTCTTTTTGGGAACACTTAAATTTTTTTCTTAAGAAAGAGTCGTATGTATGTTTGAGAAAAAAATTTCCCGAATTATTTACATTCCTCATATATTAAGACTATATATATATATATATATATATATATATATATATATATATATATATGAGGTCAGCGGACCGGTTAGTACGTGTGGCTGAAGAATTGTTTGTATAAACGAGGTAAAAAAGTATATAAGTAATAATATAGTTTCGCATTTTCTGAAAATATTTCTTCAGAAAGCCGAATTAAACATTTTTCAGTGGTGGAATTTCCGCCCGTCAGCTCCACTGTTACTGATAACCTGAAACGAGGTCGTTTAAAATAAGGTTTAAAAATCCTTAAAAGAGTTGTATTGTGTGACCTTTCCTTTACACTCATTCAGTATTTCGGTGCGGAATTGTAAAGTGTGCGTTCACTTTTAAGCAAGAGTATGTTTCAGTTACTATTCGTACAATCACGTAAGTGGAGTAGGCATCAAAATATAGTTTATTCAAATTCTGTTGTGATCTAAATGTGATTATTACCTAAAAAATATATAATGATTTACGAGTTTCTTACTATAGCGTCAAGGTAAAGAGTTAAGTCGAAGTAAATGATGCGACTTGTTCGTTCTCTTGGTCGGCTGATTTATTTCTATATTATAAAACATTTCCCTTACTCAGCTGAACCAGCATAAAATAATTAATTTTTTTCTCGAAGTCGAAGTAACTTTTTTTGGATTAGAGAATTTCTATCGTGTTTGCATGATCTCCTCTTTATCTTTTTTATAGAATTTTATTTTATTTATTACATTCTTTTATTTATGTATTTTTACTTGGAATTTATACTTTTTCGTAAATTGTCAGCAGTTGATTTTCATATTGCCTCAGCTAACCGATTTTATTATACGATTGGAGATACGGGTTAGGATTAACTGAACTCCACGGACAAATAGATCGGTATCGAGGGAATTGGAATCCTATTAAAACTAACTAACCCTATTATTTTCCTAGAATTTAGGAAAAATTGCAGCATAGCTGCCTCCGACTTTTATTTTTCTCCATTAGAGAAAATCTGTTATAGAAAAATTTACTTGATGATGTATGTACGTGTTACCAGCGTACGATGTGTTATTACGTAGCGCAGGAATTGCGGGCTTGTACTGAATTTGTAGTGCAAGGCGATTTTCATTATTGGCCGAATTCAGTAAAACGAATCGGTTCTACAAGTAATTTGATCCGTCATATTTGTTCGTTCTACTCACGTTCAAACCGTATTCTTCATCAGATTAGCTGCTGATTTTTTTCAACGATTCTTTATATTTTGTATATATTTTCTTTATATTTTGATGCTCCCATTTTTTCCAGATCCAGAAGTTAGATGTTTTTTCCAGTTAACTTAAGCGAAAGATTTTTTAAATCGTCGTCTGGATAAGTTGAAGATATTTTGGTTTTCTCGACCTCATTGTTTATATTGGATTTTAACGCAATCGATGTACATGTTTATTGCATCATTCCATGTCGATATCAATCTCATATTCAAAGTAATTACACGCAAAAATGAATTAGTCTAAAACAGATAAAAAATAATATATATTCCCTTTTCACAGGGAGTCACTGATGAAGGTTGCGCGTTGTTTCTTTCCATTCCTTCTCATATTTTTATCAGTATGCCTTTGAGTTTTTTGCAAGCAGCTTTTATTCATGAGGGCAGAAAACTAAAATAATAAAGCTAAATAAAAAAATAAACGTTTACAAAAATACACTGACTTAAAAAACTTTATTAAAACCTACAACTATAATGCTTTTTAAATTCTTCTTTAAATTTCGACCTTTGCAAGTATGCATCAAATTAATTATTTGTTTCATGTTAGTACTGACTTCAAAAGGTCCGTGCTAATTTGTATAAGAATTTAAATTTATGTTTTTTTATTCGGTTTTATTTATTTACTTTTTAATTTTTTTACACTACCAAGGGATGCCTTTAACCTTTGGACTCTAGCCATTCAAGGTAACTGAGTTATGAAATAAAATAACTATTGAATATTTTATTTTATTTTATATATATATGTAAATTTATGCACGGCTTTTAGACGAAAGATATTTGTTAATTTTGTGTATTCACTTATGAATAACTATTTTAATGTTATATAATCTTAGAACATTTTTTGGTGTTATACTTCTCTTTTGGCGCGTTAGGAAAAACCGATCAGAGTGTATTTTCAGCAAGTTACGGAAGTTGCGCGCGGCAATGTAACACACCACGAAGTTTTGTGCAGGCCCAAGTGGATCAGTTTGCACGCACATGCGTGTAGTGTCTAATTCAGTCAGTAGTTCAATAAGTGATTAGCACATGTTGTAAACATAACAGATATTGAGTCGAAATAAATATATATTTATACACACGGATTTCTGAAGACGTATATTTTAAACTGTGAATATTGTTGTTCATATTCATAAAACTTTATTTATATTGCAGCTTATATTTATTTTTTATATATATATATATTTTTTTTTTTGTGAAAATTGTGTATCAAGAAATGCGGTTTTAGTTATGTATTATTTTTTATGAGTAAAATTATATTTTTAATGACACAGAAAATAGCACACATCAGATAAATTATTGATTTTGCATAAATAATTTTAAATTTACCAAAAACAAAATTTTTGATAAAATACACTATTATAAAATAAAAATATTTATATTGTATTTTTCATATCATAAGCTGCTAATAACCGTCGTGCCTATTCAATCGTTATCGGAAGAATTAATAGAACTAAACTAATCGAAATATATTCGATGAACTTTGTTTTATATGACAACGAATACTTCAATCAACACTTTTTAAATTGTATAAAATAAATATTATTTTATTTAATTTAAGTGTTATTTATTCAAATTTTATTCATGGTATTTAATGTCGTCTATCGATCGTTTGACGCATGTCTATCGTAGAAGTATAACTTTTTACATGCGTACACACGAGCTTTTTAATTTCATAATTTTATATTTGTGTCTTTTATCTCTTATTGTCCATCTATTGTCTATTACATATATTTAACACATACCATTACTGTTATAAATATCGTTTTCTTCTATATTATTATTAAAAATCTTTTTCAGCCTATTATTTGTATTTATAGTCATTAAAAAAATAAAATTAAAATAACAAGTAAAACAATTCATTTATAAAATTTATATAAACCGTTAACTGATTACACATTACAGTATACCAGAAAACCCTTTCTACCCCATTAAATTATAGAACTATGCTCAATCATTTCTTCAAACTTTCTCATAATTTTATAAAAATTTTCACAATTGTTAAAAAGCTCTTTCTGTAACATTTAATGTATGATAGTTCCGGATTTTTGTCAAAACATCTATTTATCAGCCAAATTTTAAATGTATGTACTACATCCACAATGTTTGAAGACAATCTGACATGAGTCAATCGTTCCACAAAATAACATAGCCAATCACAAAAATATCAAATATCCAAGCTTTACTAAAGCTAACTAAAGAGAGTGGGAAATGGAGTGATTCCCAGTTACCTTCTTCACTGAGACAATTATGTTGCAAATGAGGATGTCAAACCTACGAAATGAAGTGATATTCAGTACAAATGACATCTTCAGTTTATTTACACAGGAACTTGCAGTATGAATTTAAGTCCTCAATAAAAAAATATTTATTTCATACAAGGGTAGACCGTTATGTTAACCCTTAACCCTTAATCATTGACTTTCTTATCTTTTTACATGTTAAATGTTTTTTCTCTTAATTTATTAAAAGTGCATGCCATAGCTTCGTGCTTCCAGGTATTTTTCAATAATTTAGCTGACATTTAGACGTATTTAATTCAAAAGTGCATTGAACTCTTTATAGATAAAGGTAAATACATCCAACTTATACATCATTTATGCGGGTTAATGTGAATGTCTAATGTTTGTACATAATGTTATCATAAGTTAACATTACTATCTTATTTAAATGATTTTACTTTATTATTTTTTATTTTAAAAATGTTTGATTTTAATTTAATTCTAATGTTAAAAATCGAAATCTAAAAAATATATGCACTAGGAGAGTTTTGAAGCAAGATGCATCTGAATGTAATAATTTAAATCAGTTGAAATAGAATAATTACTAGCCAAACTTAGAGAAGACAATAAGATTCTTGATTATAAAAAAAGTAAGGGAAGATTTTACAAAAAAAATACTTTTAACAGTGTAAGCAACTTCACAACTTCGTAAAAAAGAAAGATAAATTTCATCTAGAAGACAGGAGGTTTATTAGTTCCCTCATCAAAAAACGGGATTAGTTGTTCTAGGATAGTTGAGGTGGGTAATAAGTACATAGGAAACTTACATCGCAGTTGGATATTAAAATCCATCCCACAGAAAGTGTCCATGTTTACAGTCGGCGCTTCTGCAAATATGTTTTGGCTATTTTTATTGATATAGAGGCAGCATTTCCTTCCTTGTGTTGGGGTTCTGTCCTCTATGAATTGGAACGCCGCAATGCTCCCGAAGCCCTGCAGGCCGTGGTAAGAGACTATTTGTCTAACCGTACGGCTCTGTTTAAGGATGCGCACCTAGTTGTGGAAAAGTCTGTCACCAGGGGAAGCCCGCAGGGTTCCGTTCTCGGTTCCCTACTGTGGAACCTGGTGTTCGACGGATTTCTGGGGTTGACATTCACAGGAGTCACAGCCCAGGCTTTCGCCGATGACTGTCTCCTTTTAGTTCGTGGCGATTCACGACCGCAGCTAGAAAGTAGGGCGCAGGCGGCTTTGTCAACCGCCGAGGGCTGGATGGACATGCAAAATTTAAAGATTTCTGTGCCCAAGACGAAGTTTATGCTTCTGAAGGGCGCAGACAAATTATCAAGCAGTCGAAACCCCCATATTAAGTATAAAGGCTGTGTAATCAGCCGCGAGTAAGGGTTCATAAGTACCTAGGTGTTTTGTTTGATGATAAGTTGTTTTTTAGTAACCACCTTAAGCAAGTTGCGGCGGACGCTGCCTCTGTGATGCACAAACTTAGAAGGATTGCTCGGAAGGATTACGGGCTGTCGGGCCGCCAAATGTATTTGGTGTACCGAGGCGTCTTCGGGAGTATAATCGCATACGCGGCGCCAGTTTGGGCGCATAGGTTGGAAAGAAATAGAGCACTGCTTCAAAATTTAAGGAGTGTCCAGCGCAGACATGATAGTATGCACTGGTGTTTTAAAACAACCACCTACGAGGCTACTACCGTATTGGGAAAGGCTCTCCCAATCGATTTAGTGGTGAAAGTTCGAGCAGTCATGTGGAAGTTGCGAAGAGGTCGGAAGGCCGAGGCATTTGGGATGCGGTTTCGAGCCGGGCTAGAACCGGAGCGGAACGGTGATCACAATGCACTGGAACTAAATTTCGTTCAGTTGCCCATCTCCCGTCTGCGGAAG
Organism: Lycorma delicatula; assembly: GCF_047948215.1. Classification (NCBI taxonomy): domain Eukaryota; kingdom Metazoa; phylum Arthropoda; class Insecta; order Hemiptera; family Fulgoridae; genus Lycorma; species Lycorma delicatula. The sequence goes on along the minus strand of NC_134455.1, from coordinate 343,332,089 downwards.
AGGCTATGGAGCCTCGCGATGGAGGCATGGCACCTTGAGTGGCACATCACGACTAAGGGAAGATCCTTGTATAGGTTTATACAGGATTTGGGGAGATGGTATGCCTCGAGTTCGTTCTTAAGGGCGGCGGGTGCCCAGGTGCTCACCAGCCATGTAAATTTGAACCAATATCTGTTTCGGTTTCGCCTAGCGGCTGATGAGTTGTGTGTCTGCGGGGAGGTCCAGTCGAACGTGCATATGATGTTCGACTGCTCCGCTCTTGGGGGGGGGGGGCAGAGATCGAGCTACCCTGGAACTTAGAGGTCAGGGGGAAACTTGGCCGCTCACAAATGGCGAGTCAGTGTGGCGAGAGCCGCACTGACGGACCGTGTGGGAGTTCCTCGATGAGGTTGCGATGTTCAACCGTCATCGGTAGTTCTAAGGGTTAGTCAATGTAATATGCATCCTATAGCGCTGCTGTGGGAAGCCTTTTCTGAATTAATGGCTGGCCACCAGCCAGATAAGCTCCAAGCGCTGTTAATGGTGGACAGGTACTGTCTGGCATACAGCCACCGAGGCATGGCAGCTTAAATTGCTGTCTTTTAGTAATTTAACTACGATAGTTTTTAATTTTAACAAGGGGTGCGCCTCCCCGATTTAGTTTTAATTTTGATAAGTGAGCGGCTGGGACACATAAGCGGGTGGTGTACAGCACCCTGCTTAGTCGGCTCACGCTGTTAGGTAGCTTATTAGGAGCGTATAGGATCGAGGTCGCTATATCGTTTTTTAAAGGCACAGTAGCCGTTTCTTGGCACGGACATTTGGTCTATGCTCTAGGGCGACCGAATGGGGTGGTGGCGGGAGAGATGCCAGCTAACCAACAACTACAGTCGGCGCTTTCCACCTAGAGCATTTAAGATGCAATTCTCAGTGCCAACCCCTTTCATGAAGCCATACTGGCCTTGCTTTAGAAAACAGTTCATATCGATGTTTGAAGCCACCTTCCAACAAGCCGGAAAGCAGAGGTACTCCGAGAACAGCCTGACAAGTGTCTCCCTTATGACAGGCAGCAGGTGATAAAAAATATCCGAGTTAAGTTGGTCAATCCCCGGTGCCTTTCTCCGTGCCATTCGAGAAACTACTCGGTCTATATCTAAGGGATCCACTGCCCGCACGCCAGGGAATGGTGTCTCACCCGCCCTGACACTGACTTCTGCTTCACCCTCCGGAGCATAGGCAACCCAAGTTGCCATAGATGATAAAGTGTGGTCTCGACCACCAAACCCGCATCGAACACTGGACAACACGTGCAATGGCTTTGGGCGGTAACATGACTTTGCGAGCTGCCAGGGGTTATTAAAAGAATAAATCAGAATAGAAAGAATAAGAATTGCCAAGGGGCGAGCTGCAACTCTGGAGTCTTGCCAAAACTTGAGTTTGGCTTCCCTGATGGCATGAACGTACTCGTTCCGGACGCGCTGGTAGATCTGCAGACCCTTAGCGCGCACGTCGTCGACGATAATCCCCGTTAGGGGGCGACGCTGGTACCTATTCCTAGCGGAACTAAGTCTTGCGCGCAGCACACTAAGTTGTGCTCCACACTAAGGACCACTTCCGGGTTTCCGCCTACGTCTAACAGACGGCTCCCCGGAAGCAGCCATCATGACGGCTCCAGGCACTCTCTGATCAGTGGACTGATCATCGCTTAAGGGTTCATTCATTGGCCGAGGCCGCTTCATTCATTGACCCTACCGCAGCCAGTCTTCACGGCCCAGCCGAATTGCTCAGCCATCAATTCCATCTCCTCCCGGTGCTCCATGCACCATTCTTTTTTATAGATGTTGTTAATTAACTTATTAAATTTTTTTCGATGAATCTTCTTTCATGTTTTCTGTAAACTAGACTTTCATATTTAAATTGTCTTTTCCTTGTGGCTTTTGTTTTCTTTATTTAATTACAAAATTTCTTTTTTCTTTTTATGTAACTTGTAAGCTTTGTTAGGCTGAACTTGTATAAATTTTTAGTTTTTAACCGAAATTTAACAGATGTACTTTTATCAGTTATTTGAATAGAATTAAATTTTAAAATAACATTAACAAATGTTAAAATAACATTAACATAACAAATACGTTGCTGTGTTATGGATTTACATTGTTAAAGAAAATTTCTAATTTTGTTCCATTGTTAACATTTTTATTAATAAAAAATAAAAATACTTTATAAATATGCTTTATTTAGTTTTTATGTAATAAAAGATTCCTAGTATTATCAGTATGAGCACATGCATATTCCTTACTGAGTTGAAGCAATTTGTATAGCCCATTCTTTAAATGTTTATATGTTAATATAAACAATGTATGTAATATGTCTTATAGATGCAATAGAAGTAGTATCAGAAAAGTTGCTGTCTATTGTAGGGGAAAAGGGCTGACAAACATGCATGACTTTCCTGGCTACTCTGATCAATTATAAAATACCTTGCACAGCTTTTTCATTGCAAAACTTTCTGGCTTCACTGGAAAACTCTCAATTCAATTATTAAGTCTTATTTTTATTTTCATAAAAATGTTTAAATATAAGTAAAAAAACAGAATTTTCTGAATTTTTAAAAATTTTGGATCCTCCATATCAACTGGGCTTTTTTATTGATTATAATGATTACCAAAATTAGATTTAAACATCAAATTTCGCAAATTTCAAATAGATTTTTTTGTATGTGCTTTGTTCCTAACATTTTTACATTTCTCCTTTATAAGTTTTGCTGATTTCCAATAATATCATTATTCTACACAAAACTAGATTTTAAACTCCTGATTTTAATAATCATTAACATTTTCTTTCAACAGCGATAAATAGCTCAAATGTAATTTAAAACGTAGAAAAAAACCTGTCTAGATAAATATGATTTACACTTAAATAGAAACAAAATCTCTTTTAAGTACGATCCTGGAGTAAAAAATTGAAAAAGAAACAATAGCTTCTAAAAATTATATTTATTTTTTATATAAAAATGAAAATATCCACTTCAACTACAATTCCCTTTTTCTCATAATGAGCAGCGTTTTTTTGAGGACTATCCGTTTCTAAAAAAAAAAACTGAAACCAACGCACTTTACGCATAACAGTATTCGATTCTTCAATTTAATTTTTTGAATTTTGTGATAAATTAAAAATTAGAAAGTTGTTTGCAATTATTTTTTCCCTTTAATTTTGCGTCTGCCTAAAATATTCTAAATTTAAATAATAATAAAAAATATTTTCATTTTTGACTAATTTCATTCAATCGATTTAATTACATATATTTTTTAAAGATTTAATTCTTTTACACTTACACGAATCTAAACAAATATATCACCAATAAAGGTAATTACTGAAAGTTTTACAACACTGAAGTTATCTGTAACTAATTTCATTTCAGCGTTTTACTTTATTATCATACTTATTAAATAAGGCTTTCCTTGTTACCGAGTTAGCATTATTGTATCTCGTATTTCACATGTTGAAGATGAGTATACTGCTGGTGAATAGCGATCGATTTCGTTGTTATCGACGGTAAGAGATAAGTTCCGTTTCGCGTCATCATTCCCTTTAAAAGTCAAATAGTATTAAAAAAAACCTCCTCGTGCTTTCTCATATGAATCTTCTTAAATAATAAAATAAACTGTAAAAATAAAACCAAAAAACATGCACTAAAAAAAAAATTGCTCACGTCTTAAAATTTCAATTTTTTTATTACATTAGGTACTTATAACGATTGTGACCTTACTAATCCATAATTTAACGCCGCTTTAAAACCATCTTCTTTAAGAAGAATTTAATAGTTTTACTTTTAAAGTCGGCTATGTGGTTTTTTTTTAATGTTTGTACTCATATTCTTTTATTTGAGATACAGGTAGGCCTGAAAAAATGAATACCGCTACGTCAAAAGTCGTTCGTAATAATCACAAAAGAAGTGAAATAATGAAAATAAAAAACTGGTCGCAGAAAAACTTCTGAATTTGAGTAAGAACCCCTGAATCCGGGAATATTTGTCATTTAACCACAAATTTTACAACCAATTTTCTTGACGTTCCTCAGAAATATATCAGAATGGCTTCAGATTACGTATAATTCCGCTGTAACAGTCCAGTACTAAGTACAGATTACGAAAACCATGTAACATATCAAATCGCCTAAGTAGGCCTTAAAATGTTTCGTTTAAAATACTTCAGCTGATGTTATCGGTAAGAAACATCTTATTCGATCCCAGGAACTTACTCTTCAAAATAAAAAAGAACCATCGAAATCGACACATTTGCACGTGAGTAGTAAAAATTGAAAAAATAATTTATACTTGTCGAATCGAGAACCTCCTCTTTTTAATTGAAGTTAGTTGTAATAAATGTTTAACTGTTAATTATTTATTTATTTACTATCTAATAATTTTTATCATCGCCGATCTAGAAAATTTATCAGGAATTCACTAAAAATTAAGAGTGCAGTTAACCGATTAAAAGTCAAGAAGTAATAATTAATTAATAAATCATTTAAGTATAATTAATTAATGATTGATTTTAATGATTTATCATAACCTTTTTGGAAACATAAAAAATATATATTAAAAAACTGAATCTATTTAAAAACTGCTCTTTCAGAAACGCTAAGAAATATAAAATTGCCCAATAAATCGGCTATTCAGTGTCGAATAAGATTTTCGACTAATTATGTAAGTAAACGAAGGTTAATTTATACTAATGTGCCGACTTGTTTACGATTGCTCCCGAGTAAGGTTTTAAATCTCATTACAGTTAAAAAAGTGTTCTCTTTTAAAAACTTGTTGAATAATATATGGTGGTTTCGTTTTTATAAATATTTCTAAAAATAATCGTTCGTGCCAGTGTCTATTTAAAGTAGGCTGCTTAGCGTATTTTAACTTTAATATTTTCAATTTTGAGGAGATTACGTACGTCGGCCCGTTCCAATAAATCTGTAAGTTTTTCTTCGGTTGACTCTTTCTAAATATACAAATGAATAAGCAGATCGTAACTCTTCACTCGTTGTTGGTTTACACTAAGACTGAAAACACAAATGCAATCCATCAACCGTACTAAACACACAAACATCTCTTCTACACACAATCAATTTCTACTGTCTGTTATTCTCTCGATCGCTACGAAATAATTTCTAAATATACTAAATACTATTAACAGTATCTTCGATCTCTTCTTATTAAAGAAAAAAAATAAATACAACACAATTCAGAATAAAAATTACATTAAATATTCTAAAAAGCCCTGTAAAATAAAATAAGAGCCGTGATTTAAATAATAAAAAAAGATATCCGTACTCTATTTAGCAAAATGAGAAGTGAAGTGATGAAATTGATTCATTATCCAAATATTATAACAGCATTTCAGTTAATCTTTTGAGAAGATTATAGCCAAAATCTTTTCAGTTATATGTAACAAAAAAAAAACTCGTGTGAAGGGTTGGGGATCTCCCCATTTTACGTTTGATCCAATTGATTCGTAAAAACACTCCAGTTTTGAAGTGTTGCAATTTTCCCTGTTTCTGGAAAAATTATCATAAAATAAATCGCAAGCAAAAGTATTGGTAAAAAGTGAAATGCTACGAGACCGTTTTTCGATAAACCTTTATAATTCAAAGTGGAACGATTTCTTCACTAATTTCTAACCCTTCGTTGTTGCACTACTTCTCTTCTGCGATTTTCTATAAATTATTCGATATGTTTTTGTATAGTGATCTATTTTATTATAATTTTATACTATAATACAGTTTAGTAAACAAATGCGGGAGAAAGCAACACTTCAAAATTGGAATATTTCTTCGATATCAGTAATTTGTTTGATAATGAATTTAACAAGAGGGGAGATTTCAGCGCGTCACACTTGCAAATGGTCGTTAGATTTTATGGATATTACTTTTTTCTTCTATTATAATTTTCCTTTTTACACGACTGTGAGCCTCTATCACTATGTGAGTTGGGTTTGAACTGATCGATTCGAATCAACTGAATGAGTAATATTACAAAAATAATAGAATTAAATTTACGTTAAATAAAAAAATATTAAATAAATTTTTTTTAACATTTCTGTTTAATAGTAATGGGCTTCCCGTGGGAACTGCGTGTGAGGCTAGAATGGTGAGGTGATGCATCGTCCGAGGCTAGACCAGTATCACCGTCAACTTTAACGTGCCCCTGAGGCGTTGTTTTGAGGTGCAATGGAATGCTCTTATAATATCTCCGCAAACAATCAACCGTTTTTCAAAATTCAAACCAGGTATTTGTTAGTAGGTTGAAGGCTAACTTTTGCACGAATCAAGTACACTTTCGATCTAATAAATCACGGTTATTGAGAAATGTTGTTATATCTTCGCAACCAATCTTCTGATTTTCAGAATCCAAACGGGGTATTTGTTAATATAATACAAAATCACGATGGAACCAAACCAGAACAAAAAGAGCAGTGCTTTTTAGCAATGTTTTTCGGCAGTCGTGTTTTTTAATTTTTAATATTTATCTCTTGTTTAAAGTGAGCATAATATAAATATTAAAAAATTGTGTGTAATTTTGAATTTATTTTTTTCTCTAAAAAAATATATGAGCGTGATAACAGTTTTAAATTGAACTTTTTTAATTCAAAAAGAGCAATACTCTCCCAGTTAAACTCTTTTTTTACTTTATGTTTTACATTCTTTTAACTATTTCTCTGTGGAAGTTTCTTGAACTAATACTTTTTCTTTGTTCCTCGTGGTCTAATTGAAGAAGAATAAGACTCACAAAATTTTCTCTAAGATTGTAGTTGTTTTTACTGCTAAACTTTTATTTTTATTGTAGTAGTTTTTAAATTTAAAGTTTCTTTAATTTTATAAAATAAACTTTTAACCCATTCGGTTACTTATATATGTAGTTGGAATGAAATTAACTTGGAATGTCTGTTCTTTTATTTTAGAAAATTATTTTTTAACGTTTTCTAAAGTAACAAAAAAATTTCTTCTTCTTAAATTATTTTGTATTCTACTTTACTATACCTATTACTTAAAAATATGTTACACACGCGCGCGCGCGCGCACACACACACACACACACACACACACACACACACACACACACACACACACACACACACACACACAATTACAAAACTCACTATTTTTATCCAATTTTTCAGTAATAAATAAAATAAATTAAAAAAATCATTGTTAACAAAAACATTTATTAAATGAAAAAAAAAAAAAACATAATATGCGCACTTCTATTTTTGATAATTTATAAAAAATTATCACTATCAAACAGTCAAAAAGCTATAAAATAATGTTAAAAATAATAAACAACAAATATATGCGAAAATAACTTAAAATATAAAAGATAAAAAATATTCCAAAAACGCAGAACTATAGGGAATTTTCGGTCAATATTATTATAGCGGGCGGTCTATTGCTGTGCACATTGCGTGCCAGAGAGAAATTGAAAGAACGGGTTGAACAGTTAGAACAGTTATTCCTTTACGAAAACATCTCGTATATCTCTGTATACTTACATAGTATGTGGAACATTGTCAGAGTTGTTCAGGATAGTTAATAGCTCATGACGGCGCTATTAAATTTATTAAAGCTATCAGTCAGCCTATGTGCACAGCAATAAGCCTCTTGCTATACCATATGTTTCCTTGTAAATTGCTTTGACACGTGCTGTAATCTTAAGGAATCAAAATAAACTACTATAAACCAATATTAGACCATAAAGAATGCACAGCTAGAAAGATACGTCAAAGTCGCTCTACGTAAAAGTTGCGCGAGGTGAGCTCGTCAAAGTAACTTAGGTCTACAAAATCAACGGCGAGCTCAGCTCGTAAACAAATGGTTAAGGTTCATTTCTTTAGGAATAACTCTCATTCCGAATTAATACTTCTTTCTAATCCTTTCTTTCTAGATTAACCTTGCTTTTTTAAAAATAGTTTTCATTTTATCTTGTTTTTATTACATTTTTTTATAAGTGCCAAACCTATAATCTCCTCTTAATTTTTTTATATTTATAATACATTTCATTTTTGGTTGTGGATTTACTCTCTATTCTATGGTTGTTGATATTTTTATCATTAAAACTTATTGCAATTTTTATTAGATTTCTTGAAATTTTATCAATACCTTGTTAATAAATAAATGAAGTTTTAATCTATATTTTTTAACAATTTTATTATAAACTGAGCTATTTAATACTTGATAATCTTTTTTAGTTTTTTCTTGGTCTAAATTTATTTATTTTTTATTTTTATAATAATAGTTTCTTTCTTTGTAAAAACTACATTTTGAGAGTTATTTGCTATTCCTTGTTCCTTGTTTTTTTTTCTGAACTACCTTTTTATTAAAAAACTTCTTAATATCTTCAGTTAATAAGTTGAGTTCGATAAACTCAGTTTTTAAATAGATTTATTTTTAATGTATAGTATACAAAGTGTATCACGAAGTTAAGGTCAAAAATCTTAAAAAATCCCCTTAATTCGGTCTGTCCCTTAATTAATGTCCTAGAAATTTCAGTACAACCTCATTTCACTGGTTTAGCTGAAATCCTGAGGGAAATCATTCACTAGCCTAACTAGCAAAAGAAGCTATTAGGACATATGTTTACATATGAATTTTTTCCATTATTTTCATCAGTAGAATAGGTTATTAAAGTCCAGAGAGAACTTTATTTAAATAGGTGATTCACTCCTCAATCTCTCTCTCTATCTATCTATCTATCCATCTCTCTCTCTCTCTCTCTCTCTCTCTCTCTCTTTCTCTATCTATCTATCCATCTCTCTCTCTCTCTCTCTCTCTCTCTCTCTCTCTCTCTCTCTGTGTGTGTGTGTGTGTGTGTGTGTGTGTAAGAATCTTTTTGTTTTCTCCTTAAACTCTTCTATTTATGAATATTTAGATGTAGGCATGAACTTATTATTACTTTTTTTTTTACTTTTTCTATTCCTCTATTGGGGTTTTCTCAACTGTTTTGTTTATATTTTGTTTAAAGTTTTTTTTGAAACATATCTACTTGTCTTTTCTTGGTTTTAATTTTTTTTTTTTTTGTTTATTCTAATTTTCTCATGTATTTTCTGTAAAGTATACTCTTATTTTAAATTTTTCTTATCCTTTGTTTTCAAATAAATTATTTTTTTATTTAAAATAACATATTCACACTATTTATAATTTTTGTCTTTTTTTGATAGTTTTATTATAAACCTTCTTTTACATAGCTGCTTCACTCTCTCTTAAAAGTTGTTGTCAACTTTTTGAATCAGTTTTATTCGTTAAATTTTTCTCTTGTTTTTTAATGTGTCTGAAAATCTCAGAGTAGACTTTGGTATTTAAAGTGATCCATTTTTATTTATCTATTCACTTTTCCACATGTGTTTTCTGTTTGCTCTATTTAATCTGAAAAGTCCTTCTCTTCTTTTTAATGTTTCTTGATAAATTGAACTAATTTCTTAAAATTCCTTGCTTAAATTAGATGTTAATCTATCAATATATGTTATCTAGGTAGTAATATTCCTGTTATTATTAGTTAGATTAAATTTCTATTAAGTTTTAGAACTGGGCAAAATTTAAAAGTCTTACTCCTACTAGAATTTCAAACATAAGTAGTTTAAAACTGTATTTAATTCTAAGTTACTGATTAAACATTTTTTTTAAAAAAGCTGAGAGCAACTCTGATTCATCCCTTACCTGCTTCAGATGCAACATAGCCATAAAAAGACTAAATTTTATCTTTAATACTAAATTTTCATATTAACTACAATTTCATATTAATTTAGTTAACCTCATTGAATTCACTGAATAAGCTTTTTTCTTTTTTGGTAACTTATAAGTCAGAAAGAATTTCTGGTTTTTGAATTTTATTTAAGAGTTAACAGTCATTTGTATTATTTTGTTTGTTGTAAAGAAACTATTATTGTTCTGATTAAAATTATTTTATATTAAATTTAGATTTACATTCAGCTGTTCAATTAATGGGGTATTATATGTGGTTATATGCTAACTGTGGTTACTATTAACCACAGTTTATATACTATATGTGGTTAATATTAACTTTTTATAGTCATTTGCCTATCAAATAATGTTGCTGAATTAATAATCCTATTTAAATTACATACCGTAAACATTACAATAAAATTCATTTTCACATACAAGCAATGCTGATAGTTCAGTGTGAGTTTTTTGAATGTGCCATAGAGTAAAAATTGTCCATGCCACTGACACAACAGCAAGCACAAATTTTGGTTTCATATTATTAAATGTATAGAAGCCCTGAATTCTCAACAGAGTTAGTAGTGGTCTATAGTTCTGAAGTGATTTCACATCTAGTCTCTGAACGTGGTACATTCTGATTCCTGTGAGAAAACTCACAGACTAATTACAAAGGAAAAAAATTAAAATAAAGAAAAAGGGATTAAAAAAATTCTACTCTGCTTACAGTTTCTTTTGTTATAGGCAATGTTTAACTGTTTTAAGAAATTATATCTCTCTGATATGTACTGAGCAAGTATGCTCTAACAAATTATGAATTACAAACCAATAGTTATCGATATAAAACTAAAAACCTTTTTTCTTTTAAATATTTTAGATGCTATTATATTTTATTTCAATCTTTGTTTGATATTAAATTATTCATAGGTGAATTCAATATGAGCCGCAGCATTTTAGATGTTGAAGATGTACGACTAGTTTTCTTTAATATGCTGAGTTGTTATATTATTATTTGCTCAGCACATCCTTATCCAGACTCTCAATGTAAGTATTATAAAGTCAAGTAAGCTAGAATAATTTGAGGTTTGATTAAGTGAATTAGACTTACAGTTTTCATCGCAGAGTTAAAATATGGACAAATTTTACATTATAATTCAGGATTGTAATTTACATTCTGTTATAGTGTGCTTAAAAGTGGAGGTGTTTTTCCAGTTTATGTAAAGAATAAAGTTGAAGTTAAAAAGTTAAAAATTGTTAAATGCTTGAAAAAGATTTTGAGTTAGTATTTCTTATTAGAAGGTGAATTTAGGATTACTTCTTGATTGATTTATTTTGAACTCTCTCAGGAAACTAGGATATTTTTATAAATAATTTACTATGGTTTTAGAAAAGATAATTCATAAAGAGAAATATATTTTTCTGTGTAGTAAGCACATTCAAGATTTTGGAGATGTGACTAAAACTATAAATTTATTTAAAGTAAATAAATTCACAGGATTCTATCTTTCCAACCAATAATTGACAAGAATAATAGTCACTAGTTTACCTAAAACTTAGATTATAGAAGTTGATTCAGAGTATTCAGATCATACTTATAAATCATTGTAACTAGTTCTCCTGACAGTAATCAAATGAGTCTGATCTCAAGAATGCAATAAAATTTAGAGAGGAATCTGAGGGTAATGCATTATTTTAATTTCCTCGATAATAAAGCAAAATGGTCAATGATTCACAAGTCATCAGGAATAGATTTAAACCATAAAAATTTTTAAAAATAGTCAGTACAATGTCACATGTCCTGCAGGAGTCCAAGACTATAAGAAATAGAAACAGAATAGGGCACAGAGATAGCTAGATGGTTTAATAGAGAATTATTAGCTAAAATATGAAAGCTTGGGAAATATAAAATTATAAAACCTATTAATAGAGATGTAAGGAGTATTAAAAGTATTAAGAAATGTAAATAAATTAGGTTTTAATGTTGCAAAAAAGCTGTCTGCAGATATAATGAAATCAGAAAATTTATTTATTAATAGTTCAAATTGAAATGTCATAAACAAAAAAAAGAGGATCAGTTTAAACTTACGAAATGAGGAAATACTCATAAAATATGAAACCAGAGAAAGATTTTGCAGCAGTTAGTAATGAATAACTATATAAATACTTTCAAAGAATAGTACTGAATTTAGTAAATATAATAATAATATTAGTAATAGTATCACAATTGTTGTCAGACATTTTAGGTGAAAAAATAAAACTACATCCTTCATAACTGGTTGAAGTGGAATACAATTCTTAAAAAATAAAAAGATTTAGATGGTGTCACTGTATGGTGTCACTAAACGTAGTAAAAGATTTGTTGTTGTGTTTCTCATGTCATAAATTTTTCCTTTAATAATTTTAAATTTTCTTACGAATTATAAGTAAGTTATCAAAGACTTATTAGTTTATAAGAAAGTAAAAGTTCTGATATAGTAACAGTAGATCAGAGAGAATTCTGTAGTTTTTTTTTAATACTATGCTTGACAAGATAAATATACTATTTACATAGTTGTATATTCTTCATTAAAATTATAATACATTAAGAAGCCGTCCGTCTCTTTTGCAGATAAGGTAGTTGAAGGGTTACAGAATGGAGAAGTTTGATGTCAATATTTTTGGATCTTACTGAAGTTTTCTACTGTGTAAATTTTGAAATGAAAAAAAATTAAGAGCAGTTGATCTTATAGACACAACACAATTAATTTGACCATATTTATAAAACATTGAATGATATGAATCTTATTTACCTAACAAAAAATAATTTTTGAAAATAAATGTGTAAAAAGTGAAATTAAGACAGATTTTACTGTTAGGTTCCTTAAGTAGGGAATAGTTTAAAAAATAATCTGTTATATATGTAAATAATATATAAGGTAAAAGAAATAAAAAAGTTTACATACTCTTTTTTTATTCATGTGATATTGATGAAATGTATATTTCAGTATGTTTAAGAGCACATATTCCATTATCAGAATTATAACTCTTGGGAAACATCATATATTATCACTAAAATGTTTGCTAAACTCACACTTACTAAAAATGCATATAAATAACATTAATTTAAGTCAAATTTGTGTTTTTAGGATTATTATTTGATGACCTCCAAGAGTAATCATTCTGATACAGAATACATGTTCCAAATGCATCATTGTAATAAAATTTGTTCATCAGATAAATAAAAGTAAGTCAATTTTCTTGTTTCCTTACATGATGAAGATACCCTTAAACAAAAAAGTTCATTAAATAGAAATGGATGAAAAATTGTTAATAAATTTATTAAGTGTTTATATTAAACAAAGAGAAAACAGATTTTATTGAATTTGAAAATAAATGGGTTAAGTTTGAAAAAAATGTATCATGGGAAAAATAAGTTAATGACAGTCAGGTGTGATCTTTATTGAAAAAAAAAAGACTATGTAACATGTCACATATTAGGGATGAAATTGTTTTGTAGGTTGCCTCATCGTATTGTTACAATGAATTTTCAAAATTCATGAGAATGCCAGATGAAACAAATAATCGTGTTGGTGAGCTTTTAAATTATGTTTACCAGCAGTTTCACACTTGATATCAAACAATTTTACTTATTTATAACGGAAACAAGGACTTATGTTTCCTCTATGTATAGAAGGTATGTTTCCTGTACAAAGGAGTAAATTGTTTGATATCATCTCAATGTCACACAATCATCACACCCATCATTGACTATACTCCATTTACATTTCTGTACAAAATGTAAGCACAATAAATCACTTAATTTCCCTGACATTACCATAACCAAAATTGAGTACCATGTAATGTAAGTCCAAAGGCTAAAGGAAAATAGAGACAATTACTGGACCCAAAATAAATCAGGATTAATAGATAGTATTGGACTTCATTTTGGTATATGTGTATTAGATATTTACAAAAACAAAAGGTTGAACAATTTTCAATGTGAATTAAAAAAAAAAAAAGAAAATTAAATAAATAATCAAGTTGCTTAATCTTAAAAGCAACTAAATATATTGGAAGTTCCACAACACAAAATTTGATTGTTAAGTTAACCATTGTTTTTCCATGAGATAGTCATTTCATATATACAGACTGTTTAAGGGAGTCAAATACTTCAGGTAGTATAACTGCAAAAATACAACATAAAAGTCTATATTTTTTTTTAATTGTACATTTTAAATATAATAATTTTAATAAAATTATATCATATCAACAGCATTACTAAATTATAATCTTGTCTTCTTTTAATCAGTTAATGTTGTAAATGTCTGCCCATATATGCAGAAATTCTGCTTGTCCATTCCCACAAAGGAACATTAACAGCTTACTGTGCACAATATTTAAAATATACACAAAAAATGACATTTTATTCAGCTACTACTATTTAACAAATAATATAAAACAAGAGTTTCTTTTACAATAATTGAAACTAAAGGATCCTGCAAAACTGACATCTGAAATGCCTGGTAGAAAAGTAAACAGAATAAAAAAATATAAAAAGTTAATAAAAAGCTAAGTTGACAAGTGTAGGGTTAGAACTGCATAAAATTTTTTTTTTTGTGAAAAATCAAACATAACAATTTAGCTACATTTAATTCATGAACACAATAGCTGTATATACTTTTTATATTTACATTTTATATTTTCTAATAAATTGTATAATTTTATTTAAATAAATAATAATTAAATAATTTTTCAACTCATTTTTTATTCAAATAAATATTTTATTTATAAATAAGTTAAATTTATGTGCTAATTAAAAAAGAAATTAAATTTATTCAATGGTCAGAAGGTTATCATGCAAAGAGAGATACTTCAAGATAAAAGATGGAAAGCAATGACTCTAAGGGTGCAACATCATTTCAAATGTGTACTTCTACTGAAAAAAAGATAACAAAACCTATGAAACATACAGTGTCATAAGTATAAAGTTTGTTAACAACTGATACTTCACATGAACATACCTAATCACCTTTACAGCAAAATCGTCCAGTTTCTTACTCAAGTTACATCTAATATATACTCCTTTGTCAAACATCAATTACACTGAAAATCTCTTTATAATAAAACATCTATAACAGGTCAATAATTACTCACTCACATTCATACATAACATACTATATAAAATACAGAACAAAATTAAAATGCACCTTGTGAGAGAAATTCATAACATATACAAAATTATCAACATTTCCAGGATAAAGTTATTTAACTGGTTTTAAAACAACAAACAAAATGCACCATATCATTCTTCAAATTAATAGAACACTCTTCTGACTCTGATAAATGTAGCGCACCCCCCCCCCCCCACAATGTGCAAACAAATTAGGCTGCAGTGATTCCGCTAAAAGTATTTAGAACAATATTTAGATATTTTAAATGTACTCGTATATTATATATTTATATTTTATTATATATATATATTATTTATTTAAAAAGTATTTAGAGCACTTTATAGCCAATATATAATCCCTCATATATAAGAAACACATACAGGCACTACAATCAAAAAATAAAAATTTTGTAAGCTATTTGAGAACAGACAGACTACAATTACATTAACCACAAAATACAAATTTTGCACTTAACATAAAAACCTTAAAATTTAATGAGAACAATGTATTAAATTAACAAAGCCCAACAACCATTGGATATATTTATTTGATTACTGATTTAAGGGATTGCCAAAATCTTTTTAAGACATTTACCATTATTAACACCTAGCAGTATTGTCATCTTATTTGAAGAAGGTGGTGCAATTTAATTAGCTCTGATAAGTCCCTGGATGATAAAGTAATTAAAAGAAATAGTCATTTATAATTTTTTAAACATTTTAATGTTATATTCTCATGGTGTACAATAAATACATTATTTCATAATACAAAAAAGTGTATCAATTGAAGTGCACTAATTACAGTACATTTAATGTTTTGAATCTTTCAATTAAACCATTTGTACTAAAATTTTCACTTTTCTGCTTTATATATAATAAAATTAGTAAATAAGAAGCAATTTTAATGAAGTTCTTCTTATGTGTTAAGTAAATTCTGAGTAGACTATATCCACATTGTTTGCTTTGACAATAACGTAAAAGACTTTTAACTCTGCACTTTACTCAAGTAAAGCATATATAAAATAAGTTTGAATTATAAAGTAAAGAAGTGTATTTAAAAAAAATTAGAATTATACAATAAGTTATGAAATTAAATTATACATTTAACTCAAATTAAAAACTGTGTTAGCGGTATCAGTTTTGTTTATATTTTAATATTCCATTTTTTTAAATGTTTGTTTTAAATAAAATTGATGCAATGAGCCAGTTATCTGGTTTTTTTACAGTCAAGAATTGCTTAACTGAATTTAATAAATGTTACTGTATAAACTTCTTTAAGATGTGTCCAAAACTTAGATTTTATTATCTTAACATATTAAATCCTTCCTGACAAAAAACTGTTTTTCTATATTTACTTGTTCAAGGTATGTTACAATAATTTACAGAATAAAACTTAAAACCTGTTTTCTGTTTTCATTATGTTTTTTTGTTTTTGTTGCAATAGATTTTAGCCAATATAAAATTTTTACGGAAATAATTTCTTTTAATTTTGAATGGGAATTCTCCCCCTTGGTGAAAGATTCTGTAATTAACTTGCTTAGGATTCATTTTAATAATTTTTTTTAAATTAATGCAGATAAAATCCAAAACAATTTCTTTAGAAAATATTTTTCAGGATTTTGCTTTGGTAATTCCTCTGGATTCCAGAAATCAACTGGAATCCTAAGGAATCCTAAAATTGATTGGACCTGTTTTATTTGAACAAAATTATTAAAAAGAAATATTAAATAGAACCCTAAAACATAGAGTTATACACACTCATGTAAAAACACAATCATTTCCACAATATGTTCTTCTAGTAATATATAAACAGTGCATTATAATACTGTTACATATTGTGTTATAGTGCGTTATATATTGTGTAATTTTACAAGAATTAAGTGATAAATGAACTCTTTTATCAGAAAGAATATTAACAAATTAAATCCTGTCCTAAAAGTTTGAGAATCCCAATTCTTGGAATTGAATTACAAAGAAAAGATAGAATACTGAGATTTTGGGACTGCATATACTTCTGTTATATTATTATACTACCAACAGTAAATCGTCTAATAATGTTGTTCGGTAATGATGTTACTAATAATAAAAATCTAGTAAAAATTAGTGTTATCCCTGAAATATCAATTAATTTTTTTACTTCAATTGTACTGAATGTTACTTGTATAATCTATAATCAATCACATTATTCATTCTTGTCTTATTCATTCTTGTTAGATCTACCAGGTTATCGAGAATATGGTTCACCAACAGTGACAGCAATTACCTGTTCTACAGGCAAGGACTTAAAATTGTCTTGTATGTCTGGAAACTTACTTCAGTTCCTTAAAAATCAGGATCATTACATCATATGGAAATTTAAGGTGCTTGTTTTAATAACTTTTAAAACCATCTAAAGATTTTCTTTTATGTTTTATTCTTGAATAGAGAACAATATTTAATTAGTCAATGTTATATTTTTGATACTCATTTTATTTATTAATTTGTAATTTATGTTGTGTATGAGACAAAGTGCTTTCTTTTTTTTTCAATTAGATCAAGAAAGTTCACTTTTAACAACAATGTGCATAATGAAAACTAAAAACAATCTGTATTAATAATGTATATAGTATTAGCTATTACTTTTTATTTACAAGTATTTTTACTGATTATAAAAATAATAATAGTAATGTAATTTTCTTTAAAAATGATTTTTAAAAATTGAATGCATATGAAATCTTTCCTTTTAAATAATCAAATAAAAAAGTGTAAAAAAGAAAAGCAAAATTCACTTTGAGATGATCAATAGCTATCTTCCAGGCTGTTAACCAAAAATATAATAAGCTTACTAAACAAAGGTAAATAAATAAAAAAATTTATTACAGTAATTTGTTTTATTGTTATTGATTTGATAATTTAATTCAGCCTTTAATCTCATAAACAATACCCATCTCTTCAGAAAGAAAAACTAACCTGCTGAACCTCCATGGCTGAGTAGGTAGTGTCTCAGCACGTCATGTGGAGGTCCTGGGTTCAAATCCTGGTCAGACATGGCATCTTTTCATACGCTACCAATTTCCATAGCTTTTAGCAGTTTGTGTCAATAAAAAATGTCCTCCTATTTAAATGTATATTTCACTTAAATTTTTATAATGTAATTACATTAGTTAAATGGTTATAGTTTATTAATAGAACTGATAAAAATTTATTTTTGAGCTAACCAAAATTATGAATACACTCTTTGTCATGAATTTAAAAATGTAATTTGATACACCATATGTAACCATGGATAATGAATTTCTTTATCTTTTTAAACTGTCAGTGTTTCAACAGAATAAATAGTTGTCTACTGCCAGTGATGAATTTGGGCATTTGTAATATAATCATGTATCTAGGACTTCACACATAAATGAATCTTGCAGATTTATATTATAGAGTATCAGTAGACTATACTTTTTACCTAACCACAATGCAAAGGAGGATTATGTATTTAATAGTCTATTTTGTCTGTGAATTACTGCAAACCCCTACGAAGCCTAAATAACTAAACTAATTTTTAATAATTTTGCATCATAATGACTGTAAAAGCAATGACAAAGACATAATATTACGATTAAAATCTATAAATCTAAAAACTAATTTTTAATAATTTTGCATCATAATGTCTGTAAAAGCAATGACAATGACATAATATTAAGATTAAAATCTATAAATCTAATCTTGTATGATGATACAAGTTGATAGGCTGGTATTATCACACTGATAAGCTTGTATCATCATACTGAAGGTTTTAGTTTACTAAAAGATTTGTGTAAAAGTTACAGACTCACAATTGACATACCATCACTGCAAATTTTTATTTATCGTTTCTTTATTGGTTTGTTGAAATAATTTTAGAAAATCTACCAAATGCGGGATCTTTTTATACAATTCAGTTTTTCTATGTAAATTTAAACGTGTTATTTATTTTTGATTATATCATATCTCTCTCTCTCTCTCTCTGTGTGTGTGTGTGGGGGTGGGTGTGTGTGTGTATGTGGTGTGTGTGTGTGTGTGTGTGTGTGTGTGTGTGTGTGTGTGTGTGTGTGTGTGTGTGTGTGTGTGTGTGTGTGGGTGTGGGTGGGTGGGTGGGTGTGTGTGTGTGTGTGTGTGTATAAAAATAATTTATTAACATTTTGACCACTGTGTTAATAAAATTTAATGTTATATGAAATATAAATCACCAAAACACAGTAATCATTTAAGTTAAATTTACCGTACTAATTTCCAATAACCAGTTTTCACAGTATCCCATATCTTCAGTTGATTTAACATTCTATATTCATTACATTATAATATATTCTTTAATGATTAATGGTCAGAAAAACTACACACACTTATAATATCATTCATTCAAAATTTCACAATAGAAAACATTATAATTTCAGGGAAGAAAATAACAAATCATTAAACAATGTTTTAATGTAATAAATATAGAATTATGACTAAAAATTCTAGACACCTCGGACTACACCCCAAATTAATAAACATGATAAAATTGACCCTCACAAACACTAATGACAAAAGTGAAAGTCAGAGATGAACTCTCAGATCCATTTGAGATTAAAACAGGACTGCACCAAGCTAATGGACTCTCACTGCTGTTATTCAACTACATTCTGGAAATGGTAATGAGGGAATGGCTCAAAAATTGCTTCCCAAAAATAAAATAGGCCAAAAATCAAAACAACCTGCCTTGTTTTCACCATCAATTTGGCACTGCTAGGAAATGAAATCGACAAAGCTAAAATCCAGGTATTAGAACTTCAAAACATTGCAAATAAAATTGGCCTCAAAATATCATTCAAAAAACAGAAGTTATGCCCCAAAAACCAACACAAATAAAAGAAGTAAACATAAATGATGACAGTCAAAATAGTAGCATAATTCAAATACTTCGGAGAAATAATGACAAACAACCAAATTGAAAAAACCTTAATCCAAACTAGCTAAAGCACAAAAATTAACCTGGTACATCTACATTAAAAAAGTCTATCCATAAATGCAAAAATAAGATATAACAGTTATAAATCTGGAAGTCAAATATGCAGCACAAAAACTCTTTCACCTGAATAAAGAATGAAAGACCGACTGACTCCAAATAATTGAAGGAATCTGCATCAACCAAAAGTATCAGAAAGATGTGCAGTGGTGGATCATGTCCAACAAAGTTATGACAAAGAGTTAGAATACATCACTGATACCATGTGTAAAAGGAGACTAGGATTCTTTGGACACATCATAAGGATGCAAGATTCGAGACTTCAGAAACAGCTGGTACAGCACAATCTCAACTTGAAAAACACCAAAACAGGATGCAGATGGATGAGAAGTATAAGAGAGGATCTGAAGGAAGTTGGTCTTACACCAGAAGACACCACAGACAAGATAAAATTAAACAAAAAAAAATCAAGGATAAAAACACTCGCTTCACACTCAAAAGAAAGAAACTCACAACACGAACCTTTTCAACACCAGAAAGGGCACGGAGATCAGAACGTATAAAAAAGGACATGAGAACCGCAAGACCCGAACAGTTCCTTGAGTCCTTGAGAATGACTTGGATATTGGACTGACTAAAGTGATCATATGCAGTCATAATTGAACGCATAGGATCATAATTTGCCTTCAATATGAAGATGAACTTATAGATACTCTAAACGAAATTTTTGAGTTACTAGTCAATCGTTTTGAAGAAGCCATCAAAACGGCTAACTATGAAGAATTTTATAGAAGACAAAAACAGATCTAAGATCTGTTAAATTCCGGAACTAAAATGAATTTTTCTTACCATTCAAAATAAAAGCGTTCAGACGAAATTCATGATGTCACGATCAGAAAGCTAAACACCACTGCAAAACTTAGATAGTTAGAACTATATAGTCAGATATGGCGGCAGGATGGAATATACCCGCAGCAGTGGAAGAAAGCACGTATTATTCCAATTCTAAAAAAAAAAGATAAAGATTTGACAGATTCCAATAGTTAACGTCCTATTTCCTTGACGTGTGCTACGAGAAAAAGTTTTGATAAAATGATAAATAATCGTTTGGATTTTAGAAAGAGAAAATCTTTTATCGTCGCACATCAAGCAGGTTTCCGACAGTACCATTCAACTACTGACCAAATTATCAATTTAGAGGATATTAAATATAACAGCTACATCACAAGGAAACATTATGTCGGAGTTTTCTTTGTTCTGCAAATGGTTTTTGATTTGATATGACCTTAGAAGTCGATGGTTCCATAAAAAAAAAATAATACTAATAATGAAATGTTGGTATCATGGGTCAGGCAGTATTTTACTCCCCAGCCCGGGTTAAATTGTGGGGGACGGCTGACAGTGGGAACCCAGGCACTTCCAATCGTCTCTCACCGCCCCCACCTTACGAGATATTGACTGGCATAAATATAGTTTCATGGATAATTCAACATCCACAACGTCCGTGGACGAGGTTCCATGTAAAAACTCTCGTACTGGAGAGCCTCTGTCTTCGAAGGCAAAGAGGAGGAAGAGTGTCGAGTTTAGAGACAATGAAGAATTCATTGTTTTGGTAAAGATGGATCGAACGAAGTTTCGACCGAAGAGTAGCGGATTGATTCCGAAATATCTTCTAATCAAGAAAAACGAAGGCGATTTTACGAAGACTAGCTCTTTTGTGATAGCTCGAGGCATCACGGAAGCCGCCATAGGTCCAGTAAAGGATGTTAGGAAGACCGCAGTTGAACAATTTGTAGAAACGTGAACGATGTACGATCATTACGGTTACTTTAAGCTAAGAAAATAGGAGCACTAGACGTTAAGATCACGTCGCATGTTACATTAAATACCTCAAAGGATGTTGTATGTAGAGATTTATTCAACTGAACACCGAAGAGGAAATCACCGACGAGTTACATGCACAAGGAGTTGCTGCGTGTCGATGATTGAATATCCGATGAAACGGTGAAGTTGTTCCCTCCGCGTCACACGTCCTGATCTTTAATAAACCGAAGTGTCCGGAAAAAATTAAGGCAGGATTTCATAGATTGGATGTACATCCTTTTATACAGACTCCACTGCGATGTTTTGGATGTCAACGTTTTGGATATACAGCAGCGAGGTGTACCAGGAAACAAATCTGTGTTTGTGGAGAGCCATTAAATCCTGATGACCAATGCAGAAACCCGCCTGTATGCGTCAATTGTCATGGACACTAGTCTGCGAGATCCGTTAATTGTCTACTTACAAGGAATAAGTAGTAGTTATTCAAGAAGTCAAGATGATACAAAAAGTTAACTACTTGGAAGCTAGGAAGTTTGTTATCAGCAGAACGCCAAAGATTGCATCATATGCGCAGGTTGTTGCAGCTCCTGTAGCATAAAAGGACTTAATCTCCAAAGTAGCACCATCCCTAACAAACATGGTCAAACACATCATCAATCAAAAATTGAAAGGACAACTATCAAGAGGAAATAGTCCAAAACCAACCCAGAAGAATGCGGAAGTTTCTGAAGAAAAGAACTCCGTAAAGCCCAAGAATGAGTCTACAGCTAGTACATCAGTTAAGCCAAAAGAATAAAAAATCAAGAGAATGCCTGACCCAACTGCCTCTAAACCAAACATCCAGCTAGAAAAAAGTCCCCATTAAGGAATCTGCAAACCTAGAAGTACAGATATTGGAAAAAGAACAGTTTGTAAAACCAATAATGGTGCCTTTGAAAGCACAGAGGCCTTTAGCTGAGAGGGTGAGAAATTCGGCTGCCCCACATGTTCTAGTGGTGAGTGCATCCAGTTTGGACTGTGATGTATTTCTGACTGCACCAACAAAGAGCCAGTGTCATCCAAAGCTGGCAGCAGGAGATCCTCTGAGACCTACAGCAGAGGATCTGAAGACTCCATCTCAGAGGCCTCTGATACCTTGGAATTCAATGTCAAAGCCTTTAGAAAGATGAGAAAAAGAAGCAAAAAAGGATGTCTTACAGGGGAATCAAGGCAATAGAATTTAAGAAAAGATTGATTTCATACTTCTATGAAGAATTTCTTTTAATAAACGTTGTGTTTTTAATATTAAATAACATGATACTTTTAATATGTGTTTTTGATGTTTTTTGAATATCTTTTATTATAAGTGATCTGTCTGATGTTAAGTGGCAAGGACCCTTTACACCCTTGTCATCTTGTGTTTAAACATTTTTTCAATGTTTGTTTAAATCTTTATCACAGTGAACTGTTTTTTGATAGTTTTTGACAAAACTTCATAAGAGATGGTTAAAAAGGTGTAAAAAATAAAAAAGGCCTATCCATTCTTGTTGTGTTGAGTTTTCAGGGTTTCAATAACCATTGACAGGTTTATTTTTAGATGCTCTTTTGACAAGACTAGTCCCTGACTATGTCACAAGTGTTCTTTTATAGGTAGGAAAAGAAATGTTATTTTTATTTTTTGTTTGAAGCAGAAAGAGGCCAATGACCAAAGTAGTCGATGCCCCTAAAAAATCAACAACAAAAAAATAAATAATGAATATGCTTGTATGACATGCAGAGTAATTCAAATAAGTACAAGATTTGTTTAAAGATAGTTAAATTACAAACACCAGAATAAAATCTAATAACTAAAAATGTTATAATGATCACTAATATTAATACCTAATATTGAAATAACAACAAGATAACACTAAAAAGTCTAAAGTCACACAATTCAATTTATGCAGATATTATTACTTTAACTGTCTACAATAGAACTTTCTTTTTCTGTTTAGGCTTCGGAACCACCGTAAGGTATTACTTCAGAGGATGAATGAGGATCATATATATGAATATAAATGAAGTATAGTCTTGTACAGTCTCAGGTCGACCATTCCTGAGACATGTGGTTAATTGAAACCTAACCACCAAAGAACAGCGGTATCCATGGTCTACTATTCAAATCCATATAAAAGATCTGTGATGACGAGTTCACCACTAGACCAGCCCAGTGAGTCTACAATAGAACTACCCTACACTTTATGAATGAATATTACACTGTCACTTTCACTACTGTATACCAATAACTCACTGAACAACTAACTTCATTCACCCACTATCCACAATGGAATGCTCCTGACGTACTCTTTACTCATTGTTACCTCATGCTTACAGATATCAACGTCACCACAACCACTTTCACTACTGTATACCAATAACTCACTGAACAACTAACTTCATTCACCCACTATCCACAATGGAATGCTCCTGACGTACTCTTTACTCATTGTTACCTCATGCTTACTGATATCAACGTCACCACAACCACGTCGGACCACAACCACGTCAGTAGAACTACTGACAACTATCTGCTGGTCCCTTGCAGTATTTATATCCCTTGCCCTGCAGAACCAATACTCATCTCTCCCTTTAATTGTTGAAATGTAATAATTTTCATTGCTCGTGCCCTTACATTTTTGGTGGTATGTTAGACATTTACTAGAAATTGACTCAATAAAAGTAGGCGCGAGGTTTGTGCTTCCACGAGCTCAGTTAGCTAGTTCAGAGGGGAACAATGTAGGAAATTCAAGATGGCTGGACGAGGCCTACAGCGAAGGCAAAAGCTGAGATTAGAAATCACCGATGTAGATGTCTACCAAGGCATTTACATTGGTGGCATCCCAACGAGGCCTGGCTTATTACTATGAGAGACGGCGAAAGATGACTCCCATTAAATCCCATCAGGGCTAGGAATAGGGGATGTGTGGCAACCGGAAGCGTCACAAGGCGGGGGACATAGGGGGGGGTCTTCCCCCTACGGGGTTGGGATGCCCGTGCCCTTACGTTTTCCCATAAATTCTTATTCCAGTTCGGTAACCCTTCTGGTTGAACAACAGCTTTTGGAGGTGCCATTGACTTTATAACAAAGAACAGATTGTTAAATGGACCCGTTACTCTAAGAAAAGAATCCCTTTAGTTCCTTCTGGATTCTTCTTTTCATTATTATTTTCTCTTTCTTTCCTCTTAATTGGAATAAATCCATTACCCTAGTCCATTATACTGGTCCTGTTACAATATATATGTATATATGTATATAAAAATTAATACCAACTGAAGATGTGGGATATTCTGAAACTGGTTATCGAAAATTAGTATGGGAAGTGTAACTTATCTAATTACTGTGTTTTGGTGGTTTATATTTCATATAATATATACATAAGAAGTAAAATTAAAAATTTATATTGGTTTTGGTGCCTCTTAGGGATTCATTTCTGCATAGTTCAGTTAAGAGTGAATAACTGTTTTTGGAAGTCGAGAGTTCCAGCATTCAAGTCCTAGTAAAGTCAGTTATTTTTACACAGATTTGAATACTAGATCGTGGATACCGATGTTCTTTTGTGGTTGGGTTTCAATTAAACACATCTCAGGAATGGTCGAACTGAGACTGTACAAGACTACACTTCATTTACACTCACACATATCATCCTCATTCATCCTCTGAAGTATTATCTGAAAGATAATTACTGGAGGATAAAGAGGAAAAAGAAAGAGTGATTAACTATTAATTTTAATTTATCATCTGATTATCAATAATATTATTTTATTTGAGTTATGATTTTTTTTCATTAAGTTCTAAATGGGAAATATGACTAATCTTATTTACTTAGTTATTTTGTGTGTTTTACAGGCATGTGGAGGAAGAAGCACCATTCCATGTCAAACAAAAAAAAAGAATTCTGGAGTTCTGGCTTGTGGTAATCAGATAAATCAACCGTGCAGGAAAAAGTTAATAATACACAAACCAAAAGCAAGTGACAGTGGCATATACACTTGCTTACTTCACAAAAATAACTCATCAAAGTATAACTTGATTATTAGCATATATCATGTTGAATTTATAGGTATGGTGTACCATTATTTACTAGCTACTTATTGAAATAATCTCATAATAGAATGTTACCCCTGTATAATCTTACCTCAGTCAAATCTTAACTTGTATAAGAAGAACTAGTTTCATGTCTAATCCAAATGAGATGCTAACTTTAGACTGTCTTCCCCTCACTTTAAAAAAATAAAGTTTAGACATGACAAATTAAATAGTTTAAATGAATTCTGGATACCCAGAAAATTAATGGCCTTTCTAATTCCTACTGAATAACCATTAAATAAATAAAATTTCATGGAATAAAATTTTAAATCTACATAACCAACATATTTTACAACTGAAGTAATACCTTACTATGGTTCCAGAGTCTAAACAGAAAACAAAAAGTCTATTAATCTGGCATCTCTTTCCTTCATTGACTGATTACTTTCAACTAATATAGTAGTTGTTGAAGACTGATGTCTTCAATACTGCTTGGATCAGGTGTGTGGATTGTCAAATTGTCATATAGTTTTGTCAATGAGCACATAGTGGATGCAATAAATAAGTTGTGCAGTATGTATGAGAGTAGGAATAAATGTGCTTTGGGGGTGTTTATGGATGTTGAGAGTAGGATTATAATACATAGTAGCCTGGTATTTTGAGGAAGCCCCTCTTAAAATTGGTTATAATCAATTGTAATGCGGATGTGTATAACCTGATTCAGAATTTGACAACCCACCCATCAAACTCCGATATGGGAAGCAAGAGTGTATATGTTGAGCGAGAGATAACGCATGGTTGTTTTTAGGTTTGGTGTTAGGTGTGCAGTTTGGACTTTTTGGTTTGATGGCCTTTTCTGTCTTGATTCAGGGGAGAGTATAAGAGGGACATCTTATGCTGATGATCTGGTGTTTGCAGTTAGCGGTGGATCCCATCTTGATGTGGAGGAGAGAACAAATGAAATGTTATGAAGGGTAGGTGAATGGGCAGCTAATGTTAAATTACTTTTTCAGGGCTAAGTGTGTTATTAAGAGTTTGTGAGGGATGTGATTTTTGAGTGTAAGGAAGAATATTATGATTGCCGGTACATCGTTATATATGATTGTAGGGAATGATATTTGAGTGTGTGGAATGGTGTGAATTTGGGTATAAATGAGAATGTTTATTTTTTGGATGAAAAAACTGAAAGGGAATTCAGTAAGTTAGAAGACTGGAGAGGTGATTAGGGTTTGAGTAATACGGCATTACAAGTGATTTATTGTGAAGTAGTGGAGTCAATTTTGACATAATGTGCTGTTGCCTACAAAATTGTTGGCTTGTAGGCATTTTGTTTGATGTATGAGGGTTCTGCCAGTGAATATGTTGGTATGAAGGAAGGTCGGGCAGTAGGAGAAAAGGAAGGATGAGATATCTGTGCGGTGAGCAAGACGGATCTCTTTGGAGCAGATTGTTGCTATATGGGAGAAGTGGTGGCGTGTGCTTGTGTGATGCCACTTTAGACATTGGTGTGTTTGTGTATGTGTGGTTTTGTTGGAAAAAGGTTCTTTTTTCCATTGTCATAGATCAATCAGAGAATTTATCTTGAAATATATATAATATCACCAGAGATGTGAGTGCTGATAGCAGTAGAAAACTCACATAGCTGGTCCACTGATGGCATGTAGGTTTTCATTTTATTCTGGGATTATTTTATTTTTATTTTTTATGCAAATTAATCAACTGATGTGTATAAATTTATCCCCTCCACAGATGTTACAACTCAAGCAAATGAGGTCTATTCATATCATATCAAATGGACAGCATGAGTCATATCACAAACTCAGCTTACAAACTCAACAAAAGCTTAGACAAATTTTTATTGCTTGCATCTTCTTAAAAAAAAATCATATACAAATCAATTATTACACTTCAGTTATAAAGTTATGCTCAACCCCCTTCCCCATGATGTACGAACTTAGTGTTGTTTCCTTAAACTTCTCTAACTCTAACTTGTTGTAGAATTCTGTGTACTATCATTGAAGGAACACACAAAAATTTTCCAGTTTATTATGTAAATCGACAATCAATGACGATCTAAATAAACAAAATTTAGATCATAATTGATCTAGTATGTATTTAGGATTACCTAAGGATTCTGCTGAATTGTTGGATCTCAGATTAAAAGAAAATAACTTATTGGCTGCAGGAATGCCTATTTTTTTGTATAGAAAGAGAGAACAAGAATCACTCTCTACTTTTCACAGAACCGTGATTGCAAACTGCAGTGGTAATGCTAGTTTGATGCACAAGTTTAACAGTGAATACAAAATAGATGAATGTAAACTTTTTATTGGCTTTCTAAAAGAAGTCTATATTTGTTGGTTACCCAGGGCACCTAAATAAAGTTACATTAATTTAGAAGTAACACTTCTAATAGAGTATAAAGAATATAAATAGATGATTCCATAATGGAGGTCTAGAGACCTTAAAATACTTAGTATACTTCTAGATATACTAAGTAGCCATGCTTCTTATATTTTGGGACACCAACCAAGATGTCAATGCTGGGTTCAAAAACACTGGCCTGCAAGAAAACCTCTTGAGACAGGAAGCAAAAATATTTTGAATGAAAATCTTGAAAACTTCTTTAAGTACTTATGCCTAAAGTCTCCTCACCTCTCAAACTCTTTAACTGAAAGAAATCATATTCGTTGAGCCAGATATAGGAAGGCTTTAATGACAAATGAAAAATTTCTACCCGCAAAGAATAATGTTGAAAATGATGATTGGATTGCTTTTGAAGATGTTACTAGTAAATTATTAAGAAACATCAAGGACTTTAAAAAAATTGTTGAAAGGATGCTGAAAAAATTAAAAACATTAGAGTTCTGTCACTATAAAAGTTCACTTTTTACTAACTCATTTGGTCTTCTTCCTAGAAAATCTTGGGGCAGAGAATAAAGGTCAGGGTTTCGCAAAGATATTAAAGAGGTGGAATAATGGTATCAGGAATGGTGGCATGTCATTATGGTGGGCAACTATCATTACATGCTACATCATGACAATCAAGATTCATTGTACAATAGACAAAGTAGTAAGTGATGCTTCACAAGAATAAAAAAAGGCATCATAAAGCTTCCAGATATGATAAACAATTGTACATTATTTAAACAATAATATTTGCCAATGAATAAATTAAATAGATTTTTTAATAAAAACTTTGTATTTAGTATTTCTATATAATACAAATTTTTCCAAAATTTTAAAATCTATTTAAACACACACACACACACACACACACACACATATATATATATTATTATTATTATGCTTTTACGGCCAACATGGGACCACTTAAGTCAATTTTAGTTGGATCTTTTCTGAGAAAAGCGTGTTATTTTACTCTTCCGAGCTGCCCAGTATTTCTTCATCCGTTCAGATCTTGCTTTCTTTTCTTCATCCGTAAACACCCTCTTCGTTGTATTTTGTCGTTTGTCTGTCTTTTGTTTAAATCTAATGCTTTTGTCTTTTAGCTTTGTAATTTTTCCAGTTTTATTCTGTAGGTCAGTCAGGGAAATTCCCAATTCTTTCATATCTTCTCTAATTTCTTTGATCCATCCTACTTCTAGCTTTTGGAACCAAAGCTTTTCAATGATATTTCTTGACAGTCTTGTTTCCGGTGTCCTTATGAGATGACCAAAGAAAGAGATTCTTTTTTTCCGCATAGTATCAGTAACAGGCTCTATTTCTCGATACACCACCTCATTTGGCACAATCCACCATTGGCCTTCTTTTTGGTGTTTTTTATTGATACACGTTCTGACAATTCTCCTCTCTATTTTCAGAATTTTTTCAATTCAGTTTTTCTGAGTGATTTTGAAAAGGGTCTCGCTTCCGTAGGTGACTACTGGCTGTACTACAGTTTTATAATGTTTAAGTTTTGTTTTAGCAGAAAGGCATTTTTTGTTATATGTTGACCAAGTTAATTTTTGGGATTTAATCATTTTATTTGTCCTGTTTTGCCATGTCACTTTTTCATTTAAATTATAAGTTATTATTTCCCCTAGATATTTAAATTGTTTTACTATTTTAATTTTCTGATTGTTTACCGTAATGTGCGCTATTACCAGAGGATCGATAGCCATTAGTTCAGTTTTTTCGAAAGAGATATGAAGCCCTATCTTTTGTGCTAGGTTTTGAAGGCTCATGATTTGTGTTTTGGCTTCTTGAATATTATTTGCTAAAAGAGCGAGGTCATCTGCAAATCCCAGGCAATTTAGTGTGATGGAGTTTTTCTTAGTACCCATTTTTATATTTTTGGGATTTATTTCATACCATTTTCTCATGACAAATTCGAGGGCGCAGTTAAAAAGGTGTGGTGAGAGGCCGTCTCCTTGCCTCAATCCAGTTTTTATGTAGAAGGGTTGAGAGAGTTCACCTCTGAATTTCACTCTGGACTGGGTATTGGTATATATATATATATACATATTTATATATTGAATCCTTCCAGTAATGTAAGGATTCCAAACGTGGGGTCATTTTTTTTTGTCTTCAGTCATTTGACTGGTTTGATGCAGCTCTCCACGATTCCCTATCTAGTGCTAGTCGTTTCATTTCGGTATACATCTACATCCCTAAAAATTTGTTTTACATATTCCAAACGTTGCCTGCCTGCACAATTTTTTCCTTCTACCTGTCCCCCCAATATTCCAGGATGTCTTAATATGTGGCCTATAAGTCTGTCTCTTCTTTTAGCTATATTTTTCCAAATGCTTCTTTCTTCATCTGTTTTCCGCAACACCTCTTCATTTGTCACTTTATCCACATGGAGTCATACAACTAAATCGGTTCAGCCGTTGAGTTGCTACAGTGGAACAAATGTACAAACACCCTAAATACACTACATTCCTTTTTGAGCAGTCTTGTAATTATTCTCTTATTGGGTCATGCTAAAATTTTCTGATATAATTCAGCTATTTATAGTTCAGTTTTCAAAAGGAAGGGTCATTTTGATCACAATGAAACGCTTAAAATTTTAACTAATAGATAACTGCTTCTTACACTAGTCATTTTTTAGCGATCATGGAGTAAAAAATTAAAATGAATCGGAATTTTTAAATTCACTAACATATTTATTTATTAATTTTTTTTTTTTACACAGATAATTATTTTTAAAACATATGCCATATTTCATAAAAATAGTTCAATCCATTCAGGAAATATAAACATATTTTTAAAAAACACAAAATGCAAACTGACAGATAACAAGATAAATCTGGACCTATGTTTACAGGAACATTTTTAAAGGAAAGGTTATGACATTATTTTAATTACCTGAATTTAATCATTTGATGTGAAACCTACATGTTAATCGTTCAGACCTTGATAACTTTCATTTTAACTCACTGATTAACACGTTTCTTTATAGAAAAGAAATGTGACTGCTGAAGTCATAGCCTTGATTTTATTTATGATTATACCAAACCAGGATACCAAATTGTTTGGAAGAATAATATGGGTGTAAATATCACATTAATGTTTACATGTTTACTATGAGGAAAAAAGGATTATTATAGTGGAAACAACCTTTCTCTAGAAGTTATATAAGTATTACTTATATGATGAGGAAGAGAGGTAGATCTAAAACTCCACTATAAAATTTTTATATTTAATATTTTTGGTAGAGAAAGAAAAGTACAGAACCAAGTGCATGATAGAACTTAATCTTGTGGTTCGTAACCACAAAATTCTTATAATTAACAAACTATGAACATTATTAAAGAATATTATAAAGTAGTTTTCAAGTGTTGGCCCAAAAATTATAAAGAAGATGCATTTAGGCAAAGTAAAAAAAAAAAAATCTAAACAAGTGTGTTAAAATGGTTGATAAATAGTGTAGTTTAATTAGAGGAAATGAGAGGTAGAGATTATTTTTCTTTATTCACATGTGTACATTTTTACAAAGGCATTTTGCTTTTGAACAGGTAGTTAATAGTATATGATGAAAATAAACTAAAGCATGAAACTCATTTCTAGACGTATAGTGTAACAATTGTCTGAAAATAACCGACTTTCTTTAATATATGAGTTTCTTCTATTTTAAATTAAGTTTTAGAACTTAGATTGAAATGCTGTCAAAGCTATAATAAAATATTTTTTTCCTAATGTGTACATTGCAATCTGTTCAGCTAGTTTACAATAAGCAACTCCTCCCCCCCCCCCCCCACCAACAACTAACAAAATGAGGATGACATGTAAATGAGTCTTGTACAGACTCAGGCTGACCATTCCTGAGATGTGTGGGTAAGTGAATCCCAACCACGAAAGTACACTGATATCTGCTGTCTAAAATTAAAATCCATATAAAAGCAACTAACTATTACTAGGATTTGAACCTCAGACCTTTGATTTCGAAAATCAGCTTTTAAACAACTGATTTACAGTGACAAGTACTAGACCTGCCAGGTGGGCTATAAACAAAATTGAAAATAAAAATTGTAGTTGAAAAGAAAGGTTTATTATTATAAAATAACTTTGTAAGAGTTTGCAGTGTATTTACTGTTTAGAATAGATAAGTTCCACAAGAAGGAATCTAATGAACAGAAAAAATAATTATTTTTATTATGCAAATAATTCTTTTTGAAGTGTTAGGTCAATGGTTCAAGTGGAAAAAATGAAGTTAGAAAAGGCACAATCAGTAGAAAACCAGCATTAGAGTAATGCCAGCTTTGAGTTAGTTTCCTACATATAATATTACAAATTCCATGGAAAATTTTAGCTAACAATATTATTAACAACTTTGTTTCATTATATTTAGGAAAGGAAAGAGATCCTCCAAGATTATTAGGAAGTGAACCCAAAAATAAAAGTGTTTCTTCATCACACTCAGTAGAATTGGAATGTCGTGCTAGCAGTACCTTATTTCCAGTATCTATCAAATGGCTTAGAAGAGTGGACAAATCTTATCTGGGTTTAAGCAATCATTCAGAAAACATCATTTCATATAAAAACTTCTTATATTATGTAAGTATAGTAATTACAACACTTACAAGAGGATTTAGTTTATTTTCAATTCATTTTAGAATTATTACATAAATAATCAGTATTTGACTTTGTGACCTAAAGACTGAATACAATGGATGTTTCTTAAATTATATTAATGATTTTTACACGTTTAATTAAACTGTATTAATACCAAAATTAAACTTTTAACTATTTTAAGACTCATGGATTCATTTCTGTACTTATTTTGAATATTTTCACCTGTAGTTCATTATAATTCATTTTCTTCCTTAAGATATTTTTGTATTTACAAAAATAAACCAGTAAAATAAACTGATTAAAGTTATAATTCAGTAATCACAGGATACTTCTATGGTGTAGCAAAATAGTATTAAACACCTGCACTAGTATTTTACATTTTTATATACCTATTACAACAGTATTACCTCAGTCATATATGAAACAGATACAATCTTACACAATTGGTGTGAATTAAACTCCTGTTTAAAAGATTTTTTTTTTTTTAAAAACAAAGTTGCTTTTGAGACAGAAAAGAGTATAATAGACATTAAAAATATAACAGATTTTCACACTTTTGCCAAGAAATGACATAAGTAGTTGGAGCAACTGAGATAAACACTGGCCATAAGTAATTAATTGTAATGGTTAGAAGTACCATTTAGCAAAATAGAGAAGAAATATCCAAGATTAGATAGCCCATATACTCATATACAAATATCTTTCACTTAAAGGTGAGAATGTTAGAAACATATTTGGAAATTTGGCACACAATATCTGATAAATTTCTTGTAAAATTTGAGTAGTAGAAAGTAGTGGTAGGGATCAGAGATGGAACAGAGAAATAGTGGAGAAAGCCTGTAAAAAAATGTTAATAAACTAGAATGAGAATTTCTGTTATGGAGTGATGAAATTACTACTCTACAGTAGTATTATATCTGTATTGTAGGAAAGTGTGAAAAATAGGATTCCAAGGTAGAAAGGATAAGAGAACTGGAACGAAGTGGTCCCAAAAAAGGGGAAAAAATGCATAGCAAAAAGATGAAGTAATAGTAGAAAATAAGGAAACAATAAAGGAGAAGGAAATGAAATTGTTATGTGGTCCTTAGGTGGCTGTAGCAAAAGAAGAATGTTTAACAAAGTTAATTTCTCTTCTTTATCATCATTAGTTTTAATTTTTTTTTCAGGAAGTTTTAAGAAAATTTGAAAATTGAAATTTTATTTTTATACAGGTTTTTTTTATTTTTCTGCTGTTTATTTATTACTTTTTGTTTTAGGTTATCAGTGGAAGTAAAGCAACAGATCAGTATTATGTTAAAGAAGCTGGACCACCTGCTAATGATGTTTATTTAAGTAAGCTTTTCATCAAAAAAGCTGAAACTCACCATGCTGGACATTATGCTTGTGTTGCTATGAATTCAGTTGACATTAGTTATCGTGAAATGTATCTAACTGTTTTACCATTCACCATAGTTCAAGGTGATAACACAATTAGAATTTTCTTACATTTCAGAAGCCTATTATTCTGATATCATGCAACTGAAAATCTAAGCATTCATTTTAAAATTTGTTGTCTTTAGTTATAAATATGTATGTATGTTGTCTTATCTGTTTTATTGTAGGTAGTATTAATTTATACATAATTTTTATGAATAACAAGTAAAATATCACAAAAAACATACCCCACCACTTTTTTTAAATAATAATTTCTCAGTATAATATAAATATAAAATTTTATTTTAGAGCCATGTATTTTACTAATATTAGTAGTGTTTTTTAACTTTGTTTGCAGCCCTTGAGGCCTTCTGCTGGATTCAAAATACCTCACTAATTTACCAATCAGCTCATCTTTCTGAATCTATTTTTTTTTTTTTTTGTTTCATGTTCCTTAACACCTGTCTACACCATTCTTCTGATGAACCTTACTGTTTTCTTTCCTTCCAGAAAAGAGCCTAGGTTTAGTCAGTGAAAAAGGCACTCTTTTTGACCTTCTATTATCGCCATTTTTTACAGTTGCTTCCAAGTACTTAATCTTAACAACTCTTCTTTACTTCATTATTTTGCCCAACTTCATTAGTCTTATTTATCCTTATTCATTATCACTATCATTCTACACACTAGGATCACCAGAGGATGTCACACAGTAATCTACTTTTTTCTGGAGGAAGGTTTGCCCTACTTTTCCCTTTGGCCTCAAGTCTGGCTTTCATTGTTTTTTCTTCTGAAATCTTAGCTTTCTTCTAACAGTCTCAAGCTTTTTACTGGTCTCCACAGACATTGGCTGATGGTGATCAGTAGATGTGGAACTGTTAGATCAGAAAAAGGTGATACAGCATCTTCCTTCTCTGTAAGTTCCAGTGGTTCAGTAGTTTTTAAAGAGCAGAAACTTCTACGCCTTCCACAGTAAACCTGTGGCTTACTAATGATGAGTCTTCATCTTCAGTAAACCTCAAGTAAACTTTTACAGATTTAGTTTTCACCCTCTATAATGAACTAGTGCATAAAAGTGGGCGCAGAACCTAACAGAATATATAACTGATTCAAGAAATGCCCAAATACTAGCATACTCCACTTGGGTTGTCCCATTTCATCAGCCACACATCTACCAAGAATACCTATGTCTATGGTCTCCAATAACCCCACCCAAAGAACACTACATTCAGTTCTTCCAGACTGGCCAGCCAGGAAACAATGCAAGACTTTAGCAGAGCAAGCTTACATCCTTGGCCACTACCTGATCCTTTTATCAGGAGGAAACTAAAACTCCCAGTTTGCAACTTGTTCCCTACCTGTAATGTAGATAGAAACAAAGATTAAAAATCATAACAAAAATACATTTTTTTTATAAAAATCCCAGATGTTATTAATAGAAAAAAAGAAAATAATCATATCTATTAAATTTTTCTTTATTTCTGCTGAGTTTTTTTTTTTGTTGAGATTATTAAAAAATATTTAAATCACATATGATAAAAATTGAAAATTTTATGTAAATTTGTGTTTTGTCAGGAATGTTTTGGAGTCATATAAAAACCAGAATTTTTCCTAGTTTCTTTGTATTCAAGCATGGGTGGTTTGTATTATTATAATACTTCGAATTTTAAATAAGGTTTCAATCTGTGCTATCAATTTTTATTCTAAAAATTAAATGAATAATAAATATTACTTCACACAACAAAATTTTAACATGGGCTTACCCATTTTGTATATCATTTAGCTCATCTCAAAATGTTCTCTGATTATCAGGCAACCCTGATAATCAGAGAATTAGGTATCAAGAGGTGAATGCCCTTAATACCTATAATAGTCAAATGAAATCCATATACTTCTGTAATTGCTTACCCTGAATAGGTAGTAGGTACAAAGAAGAGCTTAAGTCTGCAAAAATAAATATAATCTGCCTAAGTTATTCACAGAAAAATGTAACTGATAAAGTACAAGTAAAGAACACTTAAATAATGACTAGTACACTGGAATAGAATTGGAAGTAGTATTGAAAAGATACAATCCTTTCACTGTTATTATAGAACTACAAGACAGTTTTTTGTTAGCTAAGCCACTGTAGTACAATGATTATATATACACAATCTATAATTAATAGTATAAAGAGATGACGATTGTCTAGCCAGTTCAATATTCCCATATTTTTACAGAAAGAAATTGTTGCAGATGATTCAAGAAAACCTCCACAGTTGATAGGTGGTAAACCAAGAAATGTTAGTACTGTTGTTCAACAAACTGCTGTGTTAGAATGTCAAGTACATAGTTTTCTGCCTCCAGTTGTTCGGTGGTTAAGAAGAGTTGACCATATTTCTTTCCGAACGACAAATTTCATGTCACCTATTAATTATATAAACAATTCATATCAGGTGAGTTAGGAATTAACTTTTCAGAATCTTCTTTACAATGATTCTGTTAGTATATTAATTGATTATTTATTTATCTAATCTACTTACTTATCAGTATTTACAGGTCAAATAAGTATTTAACTGATGCAACAATTCTCATTTTCTTAATCCTAGGAAGCATCCTATTATTTGCTGCATTCATTCATGCTACTGTGTATATAATTTCTTAACTCCAACAATCCAGTGCTTCCTTATTCTGCCTCTTCCATTCCATATGTAGGTCTTCTCTCTTTTTTTCTACTCTTGTCACATACCTTGCCCACTACAATGTCCTTCTGTATGCTATTGCAATAATTTCTTCATTACCTTTCATATATGTTTTTTGGCAATAATTTCTTCAATTTTTATTCCCCTTTTTATTATCATCCCTGTGTGCCTGCATAGAGATGCAGGCACACAGTACAAATTGCACAAAAGAAGAGTTTTTTCAATACTTTGT
This sequence comes from Lycorma delicatula, assembly GCF_047948215.1. NCBI lineage: Eukaryota > Metazoa > Arthropoda > Insecta > Hemiptera > Fulgoridae > Lycorma > Lycorma delicatula. The sequence goes on along the minus strand of NC_134455.1, from coordinate 343,295,069 downwards.
TCTCTTCTTTTCACGATACAATTACACAACCAGGATTTTAATTTGGAAAGGAGATTAAAGACCAGTCTGAGTTCAAAATACTCAGAGTTAAAATCTCCATTTTTTCACTCCACTCCCTCTTTACCATTCAGGTAACCCTGAAATTTAATAAAATTTTTAATCACATATTGGTAAATTTAATTTCAAATTAGACTTACATAATCACACACCAAACTTAATCTTATAGTAATACTTTTTTTAATTGTTTCAAAGCATTTTCATTTATCTTTGCAACCATTTTTAATGACTGAATTTGCATATTTACACACTGGTATCAACTGAAGTTACTGCTGCTAGGTTTTTTTAATTATTATTATTATTATTATTATTATTATTATTATTATTATTAATCTGACACATATTAAGAGTAATGACACATATTAAGCAAGTGTAATCTGAATTATATATGTTCATTTAGTATACTGTTCTTTTGTGTTCTTTTGTATATTTCATAATGTTCAAGTGTGCTAAGATATCTTTTGTATATGAGTAGAATATCAAAGCTGTCAACTTTAGTGGATTTGTGATTTGCATCTTTCAGGTGTAAGCAAGTGTTGACCATATGTTATTATAAAAGGCTTCTAAACATTCATTGTAGCTTTGAAACTGCAACTCATTTGACAGATGTAGAACATTGTGTGTCTCAGAACATTCAGTTTATATGTTCCAGAGACATTGTGTTATTTTGTTGATAGTAATCTGTATGTAACGATTTATTTTATTTTGTTTGTTATTCTGAAGGCTACATTGCATTCAGATTTTTTCAGTTTATCTGTTTTCTTGAGTCTCTATTAATCTATGCTAATGTAAAATATTTTTCTTCCGTATATCTTTGCTTTTATTTTTATTTATCTTGTGTAGGTGTATGTCAGTGGTGAATTTAAATGAAGTTCATGAAAAACTGATTCAAATTCCATTAATTTAATAAGATTTTCTCATAATAAAAAATAATATATAAAAAAGGTTTAATTATTAACATTATCAAGAGGTAATATTCTTTCTCTATTCAGATGATTGCAGCTTTTGTATACAATACTCAACTGAAATTAACCTTTACCATAAGCTCTTCTTCATAAGCTCTTCTGGTATGGAGATAAAATTTTATCACTAAATAAAAAAATTATTAAAAATGGATTAAACGTTATTTCTTGTTTTGTTGGTCTATTTTTCCTCTATAGATAGCAATGATACTATCATCTGATTTTAGTACCCAATTTTTAGTTTCTTTAAAATTTAACAAAATGAAATTCTCATCACATCATTGAAAAGACATGACAGTTTAATGAACAGTTTTTCATTTTAATTAATGTTAAAAATATAAGTAATTCTTAAGCATTTCTTCCCTTTTTTATTTTCGTTGTGCATAGGTTTATCAGTGTAGAAAAATTGTAGCCTTAGACACTTCATTCACAGATCATAATCATTTATTTTAAATTAAATTAAAACTAATGAGGATATTTCAATTATTACATTTTTTAATAAATTATTTTTATCATTTTATAATGTAAATTTTACAAAACGTTTAGAAAGTTGCTATGCAGTATGTTTAGAATTATGTGGTGCATTCTGTTCTTTTGGCATGGTATTAGGTTGGTTGCCCTGCTGGGTCATTGGTTATTGTTCAGTAATAAACCAAGACATCAGTTATTGAGTTCTGATTGAATGTGCTTATTTTCATTTCATGTTTTTTTGTTTATCAGAATCAATAGTTGCAATATGCGATAGCAATCGTATGCGATAGCAATCGTATGAGATAGTTGCAATCAATAGTAATGGTTTTTTTGGTAGAGGAACACATTTTTCTTGTTGAAAACGTCTTTCATGAAAGTTCAAAATCTTATCAAAAGATTTTAGACAACAGGCTTTGTTGAAGACATTGATCGAAGTGGGAGACTACATAAACTAAATGAACAGAAGCTACTTGATATTTTAGATGCTATGGTCGAAAATCCATCAAACTCAATGCGTAAATTAGCACAGCAGCAAGATATAGGAATTGATACCGCACAAAAAACTTTAAGAAAAGAATTGACAGTTTTGTCCAACAAAGGGTTGTGTGATCAAGAACTGAAACCTACAAATCATGTCAAAAGACTAAATTATTATCAATGGTTTGAACGTTTTATTGACCAAAATTCCATAAGGTATCCTCGACATTACGATTTTTACAGATGAAGTGTGGTTTCATCTGGGAAGGTATGTTAATTCATAAAATGCAAGACTGTATTACAATCTTTGTATGAAGCGAAAATTGGAGTTTGGGTCGGCGTGAGTAGAACGTTCTTTTTATAAAATACAGTTAAATAGTGATAATTATTGTGCTGTTTAAACTAAAAAAACTAGTCAACAGAAGTAAAACTCAATCATGGTTGTTCCCAACAAGATGGCACCACAGTGCACACAGCTAACAGGTTGACTTTTTTATGAAATCTCTTTGATGACCGAATCATTTAAAGGGGTTTGTGGCCTGCACGATTGCCTGATCTGACTCCTCCCGATTACTTTCTGTGGGGGGCAGTAAAATAGTGTATACCACTGTTGCTATACACTAAAATGCACCATGCACGATTGACAGACTAAAAACTGTAATAATGGTACATGTACAAGACATTTTAGTACATTAGCTGGTTAAAGTGTTTGAAAACAAAATGTGTGCAATATTGTATTGATGTTGGAAGAGGTCATTTTCAACATATTTTTTTTCCAGTTATTGTAATAACCTTTGATAAAATAATGAAATAAAAATACAAAGTAATAATTAAAAAAGTTTCACCATTACACTTCTATAATTCCAGTGCATAGCACTTTCCAAACACAAAAAATTTACTAAATATGGCCTTCAACCTGTTTTCAGATATCCAGTACCATAGTATTAATAATGGTCAGTCTTTATTTTACTCAAACAGCTCTTTATTATCTGATTTCATTACCCAATTTATGATTTTATTTATTAAAATAAGTTGGTATCAGTTATTTAGTGAATATGTAATCAATAAATAAGAACAGAAACAAGTGCAGTGGAGGGTTAATGGTTTATTTTAATTTAAATTGTATTATTTAAATAATAATAGAAATTATTATATGTGAATAGATTTTAAAATGCTGTTTAAAAACTTATTAATTTTTATGGCTCCATCAGGTAAATCTAGATTTGTTTGTCTTAGCTGAGTTCAAATATTATTAGTCATGCCTCTTAGATTTAGATCTTATTTCTCAGCAGTTAAATCAACTGCAAGGTCTGAAGGGGTTATTTTCATTGAAAGTAGTATGATTTGAGTGATTATTTGAACCAGGTACTGGTACAGAACAAACAGTTGCTGATGATTGAGAACATAATAAACTAAAACTTAATATTCTAAAATACATTTCATTTTTTTTTTAAATTCAAAGCTTCATGTGGATATTAATTAAAACTGAATTCTCCTTTAACTAGAATGATATTTAAAAAATCCATAACTGTAAAAAGACTTTCTAACATTAAGGATAAACCAATTAGCATTTCAAATTGTTTATTTAATACAGAGAGTTGATTTTAGTGACATTGACAGACTTAAAGTAGTTTATAACAAAATATAAATATTTTAGATAATGATTTTTTTAAAATAAAATATCGAATTATTCAAATTTACTGGTACTGAACTAAATGTATGAACTAACATTGTTAAAGAATCATTATTAGTAGTTAAACTACTAAAAGATTGGTAAAAGGGTGAGTTAATCAATCACTTATTCATAATTAATCATAATCAATTATTCATAATGTATTTGCATTTGTGTTTGTACTGATAACCCCAATATTTTCACACCAGATACTATGTGTTATTTCTGATTAACACTTCTGCATAAATTTGTAATTGACAAGTCAGTTTTATTTTTGTAGCAGTAATGTTAACCATGGTCACTTTGCTTTCCATTTATACCAAAGACAAGCATCATTCAGTAATACATTTTTTGTGGTCTGAAAGTGTACCAGGGGCCAAAATTTATTGAAAACTTTTAGCACAATATGAAACAGTGTATTACCATAATGAAGTGTCTATGAATGGATTGAAAATTTTAAAATTGTTGTACACATGTCATGATTCTGAAAGATAAATGGGTGACTATGGGAAAAGGGCAAATGGTCTACAAATTAGTCATGGTTCTGTCTATGAAACTATCCACAGCAGACTTAACTTTCATAAAGTTTCTGCAAGATGGGTTCCTAAACAACTCGCATCAGTACACTTGCATAAATAAGTGTACTTTTACATTGTCAACAAAATTTGGCCTGCTAAAATAATAAAGGAGATACTTCTTAGCCAGAACCATCACTTATGATGAAACATGGATCTACAATTTCAAGCCAGGGAGTAGATGGCAGAGTATAGAATAGGAAAACTCACAATCCATCCAGGAAAATTTCAAAAGTTAATGATCAGCAAGAAAATCTATGTTATCATATTATCAGTTTTTTTGGTACTTCCAGTACTGGAACATTGTCTGGAAGCTCACCAATAAACAATGGACATTAGAGTGAAAATTATTGAGAAGTTGAAGTGCAATTCTAAACAAACACTAAGAAAAAACTCTTAAAAGGCATTATTTTCTTGTAATGCACACTGCTGCCCACACAGTCGAAACCTTTCAGAAAATTGAGTTTGAGGCATGATTTACCCTTTGTTTAGTCCTTATCTTAATCCTATCAAGGAAAATTTGAAAAGCCAGTGATTCATCTCTGACCAACAACTGAAGGAAGTGGAGAATGCGTTACTTGTCCCTCAACCAAGAACAGTTTTTTTAAGGACATGAAAAAGTTTGTGTAATGATGGGAAATGCATGTTGGAAAGCAAGGTAGATATAGATAGATATTTTAATATCTGGGTAGATAAAGATTAATTTTTGAAAAATGATATTATAAATTTTTCATTTTTGTTGAAAAAAAAGTTTATAGCCGCATTGCAGATTTACCATTGTGTAAATACCAGTTATAATTATTTAAAATTGAAATTTTCAATAATTCTTTATTTTGCATAAAAATATTAATAATAAATAACAAGCTTTACCAACAAAATATAATAAAAAACATGAGTACTTTAAGCCCTCTTCATCCATCACCAGTATAATATATATTATATCTACACTATTATATAAAAAGGAAGAGGGTTTTTTTGTTCCGGATAAATAAAAAAACTACCTGATCTATCGCTACTAAATTTTTACCCATATTTCTTGGCATAACTGAAAAGGTTTTTAGATATATTTCATCTCGAAAGAAAATATATATATATTGATTTTTCTAAAGTCAATACTTATAAGATCCATATTCCTCTGTACATTCTAATATTCTGTATATTCTAATTTTTATAATCAAAAACCAACTTGAACAACCCAAGTACAGAACTACAAAGTAAATGAAATGATACTTATCTTATTTTTTATTCCACAAAAACACTTTTGCGGGATCCCACATCATCAGTTGTATATAAAAGATATATTTATACAAAATTACATATCAAACAACTTTTTTTTTTTAAATTAAAATTAAAAGATTAAAATTACAATCATATATACAAAAACATATGAAGTCAATTAAATATTATTGCACATATATATAAATATGAAGTCATAATTAAATTTTTTTAAATTAAAATTAAATTTAAAATAAAATAAAAAGAAAATCTATACTATGTAACCTGGCTAGCCAAAGTTACATTACTAGTGGATTTTAATTAAATTATTTATATATATATGATTTTATCTATTTTTATCTTGCTCTTATAAAAGCAGCAACAGATGGCAGCACGTTTTTAGATATTAATATCTATTGTTATTTTTACATTTCTATTTATATTAATGCTGGAATGCTAGATGATTTGTAATGCTGAAAGATAATACCATCTTTATTTTTTCTTTGAGTAAATGGTTTTTGAGCTATCCATTATCTTACACCACTTCACTTTTCACATAGCTTATTCCATTTTATTCATATTAACAGATAACAAAAATATGAAATTATAATTTTTAACTACTACCTAATAATTATTTCATATTTTTATTAAATAGCTACTGAATTGGAATGAATCTGAAGGAAGCTATTATAGATACTATGTAGATGACATGGGACCTTTACAAAATGCCGTGTACATAAGCAAACTAGTTTTTCCTGTTACAACCTTATTTGACACTGGTTTTTATGCTTGTGTAGTGATGAATGATCTGGGAATTGTACACCGTGAAGTCTTTCTTAATGTCCTACCAGTCTCTCTCACAAGAGGTAAATATAACAAGCATGGTTTTAATTTTTTTTAAATTAATCCAAAAAATTTAATTAATTTTAATAAAAATAACACTATTTCCTCTATTAATAACAAATATATGTCCTCTACTTGGTAGAAGTATGTGTTCAGCAGCTATTTATTGAACATCTCTTGTGTTTTGGTAGGCTTGGCATACCGGTGTGCAAGAATTTGTATTAGTGAAGAGAGAGATGAGAAACTTCTTCACTCCTCACCTTCTTTGTAATCCTAGCATAGAATGCTTGTTAACTTGAAATGGCTATGCCAGTTCAGGAGTGACTTGTATCATATCAGGTCACCTACAACATTGTTTAATAAACTAAATCTGCAACATTGCTTAAATAATGCTTCCTTAAGTAATGCTTTTATTAGGGTTTATTGTTAATAAACTGGTTATATATCTTCCATAAGGTCTGGCTGAATGGTTTATAGTTCAATTAAATATTTTCATATGTCCCAAAATTATGGGGATAGTTACGGTTATCCTTAAATGAACTTGAGACCTCTTTAGTCTCTACTTAGTATCTAGAAGAAAAGCAATTTCTGGTAGCAGATATTTTTTAAACTGGTTTGAGGAAAATTTTTGATTAGGAATTAGTGGCACCATCCTGAAAATACCTGAATGAATTTAGAATTTTTGAATTTATGAATTCCTTCCAAGGAATTGCGAGTGAAATGAATAACTCCCTACATGAAGCCTTATTCATCTATAGTATGAGTTTTATTCAGATACTGACAGATTTCTGTAAGATCCACTAGCATTTCTGTTAGTTATTGACTTAAGCCAGTATCACTTGAATGAGATAAAACCAAGATCTACCACTCATACCATTATTAGAGAAGAAAATTTTGACAGCAGTTTAAGAGGTTACAGGAGTATCATGTACACAGCAAAAGATTTATCCTAAAGGCATCAGAATAATGCTGATCACTGTGACAAGTGGTAGTGTCTCAGCCTTTCATGCAGAGATCCCAATTCAAATCCTGGTTAGACAAGGCATTCTTCATAATCTACAAATTTCCATTTAATATTCCCATGCACAAGCTTGAAGTTTTTATGGTGAATTAATCATTAAAAAAAAAACTGCCAACATATAGAATATATGATATATTGAATACTCATATGCAATATATGAGCTGCTGTACTTCACCTTCAGTGTGTCAAACATACTACTGATAATTTTAAACAGTAATTTTTCTTTGACGTAACATTTTTAAATTTTTTAGTCTTCACTTAAAATCAGCGGTCATAGTTGAAACAAATGAATCAAATACAGTGTCTCATGTTGAAATGATTTTCTGAAACTTAAACATTTAAAATAAATAATAAACAATAAGAAGGTAATAATAATTAGTTTCACTTTTTACATTAAAGGAGATGAAATCTATAGATAAATTATCTATGCTGACCAAATTATTTTTATTACTTTTTGACTCTGGAAATTGACTCTGAAATGATTTACACCATAACTAATTGTTTGAATTATTATTTTATAGTTTTTAATGAAAATGTGTAAGCTTTTGGCATATAATAGACAATTTCATTAAAAAAAGAGTTTCTTTTGATATTAATGTTTTAATAATTAGCATCAACACCATTCTGAATTTTGATAATACAAAAAAAACTTTTTATGGAATGTGTGTATGAAAAAAATTTATTAAAATAAGTAAGAAATATAATTTTTTTTAAATAAAAGGAAAACAAACTAAAAGACAAGCTACTTTATATTAACTATTATATATTATATAAATATTAACTTTTCTTCTAATCCAAGAAATATACTGCTAAAATATTTGATGATCTATTTTGTAATTAGTTGGATGACGGGTTGGTTATTATTTATGAATCAATAATTTTTCAATGCTGGGTCTAATTAAAGTAGATTTTGTACAGTTTGTGTGTCTGTTTTAACCAGAAGATAAGCTAATATAACTTTGATACTAGCATATCAAAGTTATGTTAGTCTTGTTTTTTATGATTACCTATCAAGCTTAAATGAACTTATGAGACTCTAGATCCTCATCCAATTCACATTACTATTCATGTAAAGATTTCCTTTTTAATATAACCACTAGAAAAAATAATAATACAATGAATATGTTAAGAAATGCTAAAAAATTATTCATATTACTGGCACCTATAAGCACTAAAAGACCTTAACATAATGAAATGTAAATTTTATATAATAAAATGTTAAATGCTCTTAATATTCTTCAAAGTTATAGATTTTGTAAGTATCTCCTTGAAAAATTGAGAAGTGACTATTATAAATAATGATTATTATTAAATATGAAGAGCTTAGAATTAGTAGAAAGTAATGAATTTTAATGTAAATTCAATATATGGTAGTTCCTAGAAATTGTTTATTAACCTGGATACAGTTATGTTGTGTGAAAAATAATAATATATTAATTATTGAAGTGAAGTTGAAATTTTTTTAATATTTATTCCATACTTAACAAAATTTTATATTTAGAAATTGTGATTTCTTTTGGTTAATTATTTTGTATAAGAATCTACAGAAATCTTTTTAAGGAAGGAAACAAAATTTCAAATTTCAGTTGAGTTTAGAAACAATATTAATCAAATGCTGTTAAACTGACTTGCACACAATTGGGTATTAAGTAAACAACTTTAACTGAGTAATGTAATCTATACTAAGAACTACATTAGACAGACTGGGGCCACACTCACCTAAAGGTACAAGGAACACCTACAGGAAATACACACTACAGAGTCATCTTTTGTAAAATCATATGGTAGAAAGAGGAAATATGTAGAAAAACATTAACCCCAACACACAAATTTGCAAATACATTTCAATTTAAATTTGACAAAAAAGAGATACTGAATAAGAAAACATAACATAGACTGAATATATGATATGATACAAACTTTAAGGATTTTCTAACCTCTTTAAGACAGGGTCCAGTAATACCCACCAGGTTTCCATTGAAGACGATGCTGATAATTAACTTCAAAAGACCTTTACAATTAAGAGTTCTATTAATCTGTAAACGGGTCTTTAATATTTAGTAATTTTAAAGTTTTACTAATGGTTATTTTTACATATGAAATACTTCTGCATTTGTGTTATTTTTTATAGCATTTGAGTTTTTATATTTATGTAGTGTTAAATTAAGATAATATAAATGATTGATTTCAGAGGATCATACTTCAAGAATGTCTATGATTATTTTAATTCTTGTTCCTGTAATACTTATTTTGCTATCTTTACTAATATACTGTCATAAGTGGAAGAATTACACTGATAGACATCAACAGACAAATCAGCAGTTTGCCAGACCAAAACTATACATTGAGCAATACAATAACCATTTATTTCATCCAGTATTGTCATACAAAGGGAAAAGTTAATTTTAAATCTGCTTTGTGATTAATTTATTTTAAGAGCAATCAACAACAGACTCTTCATGGCAAAAATATTTCTGGCAATATTATTGTTTTTGTATAATAATATATTATCATATTAATACAGTGTTTTGTATTATTTAATTTGTGTATTATTATTGTTATATTCAACAATAATAAAAATACTCTGATTGCACTGGGAATCTGCATCTCAGAGGAACAATTCTTATTCCAATCTTAACCTTAAAACAAGAATATTTTCAGTTAAGAGACTAAGATATTTTTATTGAAGTTTATTTTGTAAGTAATGATAATATTATTTTTATGTTTATGTTATTCTAACAGTTCAAAAATAGAATAAAGAAACCTTTTGTGATTTAATTAACTAGTCAATTTTGTTTATAATACAGATTATTTTAAAAATAAATAAGTTTTGATAATGATACATAGTAAGTTTTGATTTTATTAAAAAACCATTCATCATATAACAAGCAGTTACATATTACATACTAACATGTATGATAGTTATCCTGTGATACTAGAGAGATCAATTTGGAATCCAATTAAACGTAATTGAATTACCCAATTACTGGTAATGAATAATTCATATAGCAGAGTTTTTTGACTATTGGTGAGTGTATGTACAAGTAATATCACTATTTCAGAAATTACTGGTTTGAAAATTGATAAGACCTACTGCTATAATGTAGCAGGGCTTAGGGGCCTGTTTTAAAGAAGTATTAATTTGGAATAAATTAAGGCCAAATAATATAAAAAATTCTTTCTCTGCAAAGATTAAAGAAAAATTCATGAGGAAGGATAAATAGAGTAAATAAATAAATGATTTTTTATTCTGATAATGATAACTGGAGAAGCCATGGGGTTTTTGTTTTTTTTTTTTTAATACATCGACACAGTAATTCTTTGACAGTAAATTCTATAATTGTCAATTAAGTTAGAGTATAATATTAATATAACTAGTCGAGTTAAATTAAAAAAATGGTTGCCCAAGAAAAATTCTACAAAATCTTGTGGATTTTGATGAAACATTTGATAATTTGCTATAAAAGACTTTTTTTTTTTCATGGGCACAAAACGAAGTGTCGTAATTAGCACCCAAACACAATATTTATATAATAAAAAATTAAATTTAAAAGTTTAATCTAAAAGTTAAGTAAAAGTAGTACATAACACAGTATATAGGGAATATGCATATGTCGTATGCTAAAAGAAAAATAAAACCACAATTAAATACAATAATAAATACAATTAACATTTACATTAATTAAATACAATAATTAATATAACCGTTGCATTAAAACCTTCTTAAGATTTTCAGTTTTTTAAAACCCTCAAAAAATCATGTTTTATACCATAAACTAAAATGAGAAATTATCTTCAAGACTCCCAAAAAATTTGGGAGTTAATAAAATTACCTTTAATACTCTCAACTAATGAAGGTTCTTGGGTTTATTAAATATCTGTTGGAGATTATAATGTGTGAATAATTCTCAGAATATTAAAATAAAAAATGGTGGATTAAATAAGGCAAATCTAAAGTCAGAAATAGAGAAAAGAAAAATTCATTACAAATTAAGTGTTAGTTCTAAATATGAGTATTCTGCATTTATAAATTTTTGAGGACTGAATCTAGTCATAATATACAAATTTCAAAATTCAGAATGACAGATTCTATATGGCCAATGTAAATCTTTAAATCATGAAAAATTCATTAAAATTTAAACATAAATATTTTGTTTTTAAGTCTCTGAGATGACTGAACTCAGATATGTTATAAGTTATTTCCTGGGTGCCACAAGGTGTCATTATCAGCACCCAGATAAAAAATTACTTTAATAAATAATTAACAATTAAAATATATTTTATTAATTAATAAAATATAACTTTTATTTTATTAATTAATTTTATTGCTTATAAAGCTTCCATGTATAAATAAATCTTATTCTTCTCAATTTCTCAACTTCTAATTCTTCACAACCTGTATCTCCTACTATTTCAGAAAGTAAACAATTTAAGTAGATCAGATTTTTATAAATGGTATATACTGTACTATACAATACAGGTATACCTCCAGACAACTGCATTTCCATTCTCACAGCTACCAAACACCATTTTTAACAAATTTCATGTGCTTGATGATATTTGTTTGTAAACAATGATAAATATAATTAACTTATTACCATTCCCTTACATTTTATGATAAACTGTTGATGTTAATCCAAAGTTAAATTTGGAAATATGTTTTTTTTATAATTCCAAAAGCAACATCACTTTTAAAATGCAATGAAGTTAATTATTTTTGCCAAACATTTCATTAAAAAAAATTGTATTTAAACAGGTCTAATTGTTTTCTATTTTTATTTCCACCACACAAGGGTGAAATGCATTGTATTTCTGTAAATCTGCCTCATAAATTAAACATCTGTTTAATGCACCCATTTAATTATTTGTGGTGCTTCTAATGTATCTATTTATTTATTTCAGCTTTTCAGCTGCATTTTATAAATTTTCTTTAATTTCTAATACTCTTGTAAATCTAACTTTACTTTTATTTTTATTTTAATATGTTGTTTTATCCCATGATAGTATAAAAATATGGAAATTGATTGATATTTCATAGTTAAAAATTAATAGATTTATTTTTAAAGAAGAGATCCTAAACTATATCCTACATCTATTTATAAATTATCAATATTTATTGTAGTAAAATATTGCTTAACTTCCCACTTTAAAATTCAATTTTTTTTCTCTACAACGTATATGCGATCTTTGCAGCAGAATGGTAGTGTTTTTGCCTTTCATCCGGAAGATTCTGGGTTTGAATTCCGGTGAGACTTAGCATTTCTACCCGCAATATAAACTAATTTCTTATCCAAAAAAAGGAGTATGTTACTGTAAATTGAGCGTAGGCCCGTAATTATCAGAGAGAGAGGGAGAATAAATCTAAAAAAAATAGTAGATTATGATAGACAAAATTATAGAAGTGATAGACAAAAAATTCCTATCTAACATTCGGAGAATACAATATTTAAGCTTCAAATTCCTCACCAATAATAAAATTCGTTACTGCTTTTATAAATAATGGTTATTTTAATTTTACTTATTCTCTCTAACTTTACTCTCTTTCAAAACAAAGTTTTTTTACAAAATTATGATGTTTTTCAAATAATAAATTTTTGCAATGTTTTTTTATAGCAGAATCTATGGCTTGAGTTCCAATTTTCAAAGAAACCTCATTTTTCTTTTTTTTCGAAAGAAGAAGCATGTCGATAAAAGAGTAAAAAATCATATTGAGCAATTTCATATGTCATTTATAATTCTGGAAAGTATTTACACGTAAACAAAAATATGTATGCATTGTGTAAAATTTGCTCAGTGTTTGGTTTTTTGATTTGATTCAGCCCTCAACGTTTTGTTGAGCACGCTCGCGTGTGGAGTGCCAATCCACGTTGCAGGTGTAAATCTGTTATGTTGACGAACATAATGGATCAACACGCTTTGTCAGATTGCAATTATGCTGACAAACTTTATTTAAAAATACAATCGTTTTATGAATCATTTCCATGAGAGATTTCATTCTCTTTCGTTTGGCTTGAAATTACTGGTAAAAAAATTTAAACCTTATTCTGTTAATAAACGATTTAGCAAGCCATTTCAGAAGGTAAACTTTTTGTATTGTGATTTCTGCCACTCTATATTAAACACTTTTTAATGTAATCATAAATAAAGCCGACCAAAAAATTAGATCAATAAGCCAAAAAAAAACTTTTTTCAGATTGTAAGACTTTTTTGAGAGCTTTTCTTTGGGTTAGTTAAAAAATTGCAGCTGATGTGTTTTTTTTTTACGTAGAAAAAAGTTATCTGACTTCATTAAATATATCCTATCAGATGTGAAACAATTTACCAAAATAATTTTATGAAAATTAAATTTTTTTATATCATCCTCTCGATTTGGTCGCATTTAAATAAATATTTATAGAAAGAAAAACTAGAGCTACAAAATATGAGAAAAATATTAATTTAAATTAGAATCTCTCTTAATAATAAGTTGATTTTTAAAGAACTTTCAAAAACACAGATAAATTTGAGTTTTTGTCTGATAAATGTATTTTTCATAAAGCATCTTTTTTTGCTTCATATCGCCATGTAAGCTTGAAGTATGTGCGTGGGATATGAAAGTAGAATTTTCTAGCGTATGAAAAATGCCATACCTGACCGGGATTTGAACCCGAGACTTCCGGATGAAAGGCCGAGACGCTACCATTCGCGTCCCGGAGGCCGACTAATTTAAAGCTATATAAATTGTAAATTATAAATTTAAAACTATCTTTTAAAAGCATAATTTTCAATCATTGTTCACAAGATAAGCTCCTTTATCAATGAAGAGTGAATTGTGTAGGATAGAACCACTGACAATAGGTAGTAAAACGCACCCACCGGATTGATCTAGTGGTGAACGCGTCTTCGCAAATCAGCTGATTTTGAAGTCGAGAGTCCAACGTTCAAATCCTAGCAAAGGTAGTTACTTTTATACGGATGTGAATATTAGATCGTGGATCCCGGTGTTCTTTGGTGGCTGGGTTACAATTAACCACACATCTCAGAAAGGTCGATCTGAGACTGTACAAGACTATACTTTACTTACACGCATACATATCATCCTCATTCATCCTCTGAAGTAATACTTGACGGTGATTCCCGGAAGCTAAACAGAAAAGTAGTAAAGCGCAACTAGAGTTACCAAGTAATCTTTAGTGCAGAACAATCTGCTATAATTAGTTCATTAAACTAACAGTTGTTTGGAGCATTAATAGTTTTATTAATTAAAATTTTAATTTATTCAACTGTGAAATGTGAACATTACGGAATTAGTCTTCTTTTGTTTTTAAATGAAACTGCACTCGACTTAATCTTCAACGAAAGCGATCTAAGCCAGATTTAAAAGCTACTACCTTTGCTAGATAGACTTTAATTTATAAAGTTTCGAAGTTGAATTTATCAACAACAGTTCATAGTTTTTCGTTAAAATTTTAATTTTCACTTTTTGTAACATACCAGTTTATATTTGTCTATATATTTTTAGAACCTGCAAACAATTTTCACAAAATTATTAAAATGTATATTTTCTTCATATTTCTTAAAAATGCTAAATATTTAGGTTAAACTTTTAAAACATTATTCATATATAAAGTAAATTTTATTCTCATAATAAAATTTCATTAAGCTTTACTCCACATAAATTTTCACACATATTTAGACATAATATCACGCATATTTTAGTTATTCCGTGAAGATTTATCTGAAGATTTTACTAGGAGTACTTAACCTTACAGATTCTATTTAATGATAATTTTTTATGAAATGTTTGAAATCATGAAATTTTTCGCTAATCGTGTCTCGAAAATAAGGCTTCTTTTCCGGACTACGTTTATTTGAATCTTTTTCTTTATTTTCTTTGGAAGAAATTATCCTATAGACACTATCGCTATGTACGAGGTGCTACCCAAAAGTTCGGGGAATTTTACCGTAAAAATAAGATAACTTATAATTTCTCCTTCAAAGTAATCCCCTTGGGCATTGATACAGTGATCCCAGCGTTTTTCCCATGATTCCATGCATTCCTGGAAGTCTGCAGGTGTAAGTGTAATCGAAGCACGTTCTGCATTTCTGCCTGAATTTCTTCAATTGGGTTAAAACGACGGCCTTTCAATTGAAATTTTATTTTCGGAAAGAGAAAAAAGGCGCACGGGGCAAGGTCAGGCGAATAGGGTGAGTGGGGAATCACTACCATCTTTTTGGAAGCCAAGAAATTCCAAACGGCTAGCAATGTGTGCGCGGGCGCGTTGTCATGGTGCAGAACCCAGCTGTTGTTACCCCATAGATCTGAACGTTTGCGCCTAATACTTTCACGTAACCGCTTCAAAACTTCACAATAGAACATCCCATTGACAGTTTGACCAAGAGGAACAAATTCCTTACGGATAATGCCTTTGATGACGAAAAAACAATCATCATGGACTTCACGTTGCTGCGAACTTGGCGTGATTTTTTTGGCCGCGTTGAACTTGGCGACTTCCACTGCGACGACTGCTGCTTAGTTTCAGGGTTATACCGTACACCCATGTCTCATCACCGGTTATGATGTTGGAGATGAAGTTAGGGTCATCTCTTGCTGAATTTTTCAATTCAGTACAGACAGGTACGCGATTTTCTTTCTGGTCGCTGTTCAACAGTCTCGGTACGAATTTTACAGCAATGTGTCTCATGTTCAAATTGTCCGACAAGATGCGTTGCACGGACCCATATGACATTGGTACGATTGCACAAACATCATGGATTGTTTGTGTACAATCTGCAACAATAGCTTCTTGCACTTTCGCGATGATTTCCGGTGTTGCGCTTGTTGATGGTCTCCTGAACGCTGTTCGTCATCGACTGTCGTTCGTCCATCTTAGAATCGTTTGTACCACAAAAAAGTTTTACTTTTACTCATAGCATTGTCACGAAATGCTTCCACATGCATGCAATGGGTTTCTGAACCAGTTTTTTAAGCATGAAGCAAAATTTGATGCAGGTTCTTTGCTCTTTAAAATCTGGCATTTAGAACTTCGCCGAAGCAGTAAAACAAAACGGTACACAACCGCACGAAAGTCAATGATGCAGCCGCCCACCGCTGTTGGAACACTGATTCACAAAAATACTGTTAGACCTAGCGGCAGCAGGTCATACCAGCATTGGTTCGCGCGTGAAATTCAAATTCCCCGAACTTTTGGGTGGCACCTCGTATATATATATTTTTTTCAAGTGGTATTGTGTTACCCAGTAAAAAATGGCAGAAGCACGCTGAGATCTGTGCACCAAAATTATTTAAAATTATACGCCCTTTAGTTGTTATTTTATAGCGTTTTAAAAAAAAATAATAAACGCGAAAATTGTAAAAACAACCGTTAAGACCAAGAACGAGACCACATTTTTGACTACAGTCATATTTTTAAAACACTGCATTACTTATCATTTCTTTTAATAACTAAATTTTCCAGTTATAATGGGTTTATTACGATCTCATCAGAATTTCTTAAATTGCAACATAAAAATTCCGAAAATAGTTAAAATTCCTTGTATGAGATAAGATAATAAAAAAAAAATTGTCACATGATCCATTCTATATTTTATCCTTAAAATGATATATTTTATCCTTATAGGATACTAACAGGCACTTAAACATAATTTTCACGTGAAATTGAGCGAATCTTATCCAGTATAAGGAGTATAAGAAATTTCAACTATTCAAAGAATAATCCTTTATTCTTTCTTCCAGTTTTTTATCGACATGGTATCGGAAAAACTGCTTTTTAGTATTTTTGTTTAACAATTTAACGTTGCATTAAATCAGATGATTTATTTCAATAGTGCATAAAATTTCAAAAATGTATTTGTTGTCAACAAATAAAACAATGATTAGGTGGATCTTCAGCAAAAGGATTGAAAATAAACATGAACGAATATCAACGTCCGATAATGAAACAAATTACCGACCGCTGATACGGTCCGTAATTGTTATTATATAATGACAATAACCGTTATTATATAACGAACAAATCAGCCTGGACATATTCTCCAACAAGAATATATCTAAGAGAAAACAAGAATGTAACGCTGAAATTAACTTCACAGATCAGTGCTTCAAAAAAAATAAACATTTGATCGTATTTGATTAATTCGAAGAGATATACTCGTACTTTATTCAAATCATTAAAATTATAGTTTTATAGTCATTCACAATCGAAAGCCCATTATTCATTACAAACTTAAAATAATTAATTTTAATAATTTTTAGGTTTTTAATTTCAGGCTACAATCAAGAAGGTAGTGTACGTGAATTATATTCTACAATGTCATTCTGAACCTCTTTCAAAGTCGCATTTTATAAGAGATGTATGTAATGAATTCAATGAAATTTATGCGTCTAATTTTTTATAGTTTTAAGTTTACCCTATCGAATTCTTTGTTATCAGATATTAGCGAGATTATGTATATATATATAATTCTAATCAGGTAATTAACTTTACCAGCCCAAGCCGGTAAGCTTCACTGATATAAAACGTATAGAGTATTATTTTTACATAGGAAGTACGAATGAACACCACGAAAGAGCTTGTGTAGGGAGAGGTTGAACTACTCCCTTACTAACTACAGGTTGATAGTATTTGGAAGGGGGTAGGGGAGTTACTGGATTCAGAAAACTGTCCGAAGTTATGATTGGTCATTGAAAATGTGAAGCGTCTCAGTCAGGGTTGCTAGTTCATTCGTAGTGTTTCGTGAGGATACATTATTGGTACATATAGACGATTAGAGGAGGGAAAATATGGAGTTCAGTAGTTATTTATATGAAAATCAAGCATCATTTCAGGACGCTGTGACCTCCGCTCTTACTCGACTGCAAGAATTTTTAAAGAAAACTAAATATACAGTTTCTCAGATTAATGGATCTAGAATACTGGAAGTTCCGAAGTTTTCCGATTTACAGGAACCTGAGAAAGGATCTGAAATATTTATTTCAAAAATACCTCAACTGATTTTTGAAGACGAGTTAATGCCGTTATTTAGTAGTGTAGGGATCGTATATAGAATGCGGCTTATGCTTTGCTTCAGCGGGGCGAATAAAGGCTTCTGTTACGTACAATACATAAATCCCCAAGTAGCTTCGAGCGCTGTTGAAAAATTAAACGGATACGAAATTAGGGAAAAAAGATATTTATCAGTTAAAAAGTCTATTGATAATCGTCGTTTATTTTTCGGTAATATTCCGAAAGAAATTGCAAGAGAAGCGATTGAAGATAAGTTAAATTCTGTTTTGAAAGACGTAAACAAATATTTTGTTTATTCTGATGAAAAAGATACAAATAAAAACAGAGGATTTGTTTTTGTCGAGTTCAAAACGCATCGAAGTGCAGCTTTAACAAGACGTCTATATTCTAAAGGATTTGTTTTATGGGGAAATAATATAAATGTTGACTGGGCAACTCCCGAAGAGGAAATCGACGATACTCAGTTATTGGATGTAAGTAAAATTTATTTTTGATAAAATTAAAAAATTATTTATTCTATAATTTATTCCAATTAAAATATCTTTTTTCATTTCCGCTTCTAAATTAAATTTTACAGAATATCCATTAATATTTCTCAATAAGACATTAATTTATTTCTCAATAAGACGTTTTCTTTACCAATTTATGATAAATATTAACATAAAAAATATCAAATTCTTTCAGTAATATGGAATTTTATTATACTTATTTAAATTTCTGTAGTAACTTTGTTGTAATAATTAAATTTTTAATTTAAATTAACCTTATATGACGTTTTAATACTTGTCGCCATAAAATGTGTAAAGTTCATTACAAATTGAAAATTTACTCTAATAAAATACGATAAATCTGAATATCCTTTGTTTTTAAAATAAAATTAAAAGATTCTCCGTAGCAAAACCAATATCTAATTCTGCTGCTGAATTTTTAAATAACAGTTTTTTAAATCTAAATTTTATGTATCCTCATTTAAACTCTCCAAATCTGTACTAAAATAATTTGCATTAACGCATACGTTTTTTCGTATGTAATATAAAATTCTATTTAATATTTTTTACATATTTTCGTTACCATTATTTTATATATATATATATATATATATATATATATATATATATATATATATATTTATGTTTTTAACCGCTTAATTTTAAAATTAATTTTGCAACGCTGCTCCGATTGGGGTTTTACCAACGTTTCCTTTGATTCGTCTAGGGAAATACTGGACAATTCCTAATGTCCATGAATAGCATACCGACCGACCCATTCCTGATGTAATCTATATAATGCAAAATTACCTACCGAAATGAATAAAGTATTTCTTCATTTTATAATTAGGATTTGATTTGGAAATAAATAAGTTTGTTGAATAAAACCAGTAAACTATCAAATAAATAAGCATTTATTTTAGGCGCAGATATTTTTATCAAAGGTATAAAATGCATTTTAAGGCTAAATTATAATTGCAAAGTAATAAGGAACGGCGGAAAGTTGCATCTAACTATTGAGCTATGTTATATTAAAGTACATTTATTTTCAAAATGTATAAAATATTTTAATAACTATTAATTTTGTAGAAAGTTTCATTACTTTCCCAGTAAATTATTGAAAATTTGTTACAATTTGACAAAAAATTTTACTACAGTAGTAGACTCCTACATTTTATTTTACCAGGTAACAATAAATTGATGTGATCTTCTACATTTCATTATTGCTTCTAGACTTTTTATCACGGCTAAGTTCAAACAACCTTTCCGACTAATTTTTGTATTAAAAAAAAAAATTAAATTATTATTTTATTTCAGTAACACTTAAAAGAAATTGGTCCCCACCTTTAAATTTGAGCATGATTTAATTGGATAAGTTTACAAGGAAAGATTATAAAATATATTATTTATACATAGAATATTTTACAAATTTTAAGTCTTTCGATCTTTGTAAAGTTCCCATTTCTGCGAGACTGTTAAAAATCTCGCTTTGGCAGAAAAAGGTTTTCGTGTGGTAACCAGATGAAACTAACAGTAAATTTTTTCCTTACTCTGAACGTAAAACAATGTAAAACGTAAAATTCTTACGTATTCAAACGGAAAAGAATGAGGGATTCTACAGTTTTATTCATCGGTTTGATTGAAACAAAGGATGTTTTACACTAAATAGCTGATAAACTTAAAATTTGTCAAATTTGAGGTAAAAATTAACCTAATTAAATTAAAAAAAAAAAATTACCTATATACTGTATTTTTTATTTGATAAACGGAAAGTTGCATTAAAAAGATAATATAACACTCCAGTATTTTTATATTCGCTCCACATATTGTGCAAGTAGCAAACGATAAAAAATGTTCTACTATGATTAAAAAAGATTACAAGAAGACAATTTCGCATTTAATTCAACATACAGAAAAGTCTAACAAAAATGTTTTTAAAACATGAAGCATAAGACATATCTTTAACTGGCATTTTATTTTTAACAAAAATATTTAATCTTGTTTTTAATGGCGGTCAATGAGATAAATTTTGCTTGAGAAAAATTCAAACAGCTAAATCAAATCAGTTAAAATATATATAAATAAATGGTTAATATATATAAATATATATGTGTGTGTGGCGCGTGAGCGCGCGCGCGCTCACGCGAATCTACTTACACTAATCAACGTAACTACGTAGTAATCACATAGATTAGTCTACTCGACAGATTCAAAAAAGAGTCCTACTTTTTAATATATCCGCAGTTTTTGATTTTTAAACAGCATTTTTCTATTTGATAACATTTCTATCATTTTTGCAGCCGGTAGTATTACTGGTCACAGTTACAGAGATTTCATAAAGAATTGTTATATGAATTCCTATATCGAATTATATATATATATATATATATTTCGTCATTCCATGTTCCTCCTAGATATATTTGTAATAGATTATTACTTTTATTGTCTTATTATTATTTTTCTGGATGCTTTTGTTATAGAAATTAAGCATAGCCGATTTCATAATCTAACTTTGTCTATATTCTATCAAGTAAAAAAAAAACAAATAAAGAAACAAAACAAACAATTAAAAAAACAAATAAATTCTTTGGTAAGACACATATTTAATTCTTATGTATTCTGGTTGGATTTCGTTCAAATCCGTTAGTACCGTGATTTTTTTTACCTTCTTCGAATGTAAAACACAACGCTTACTGTGTTTACAGATCAGAGAATTTTTGAAAATTAATATTTTTGTTAAATAATGTAAGGTTAAAATCGTCAGACTTTTAAAAAATATTTTATAAAGTCGTACCATTTATCTATAAGTTCCTACTCACAATTAGGAACAGGTCGTAAGTACTTAAACATAAATAAAAAAAATGAGCGTCATTATATATATATATATATAAAAATATAAAATGCTATAAAAATGCTGCTTAAATGTCTGAATTTTATTGTCTTTCAAATAAACGTTTATTTTTACTTCCTTGTACGAAGTAAAGGAAGTATTGTAATCGCGAAAATTTTCGGTTTTTAGATTTCAACGGAAATACCCATTTTGACCATCTCTGAATCCATTTTGACTAGTTTTGGCGTGACGTCTGTACGTACGTATGTATCTCGCATAACTCAAAAACGATTAGCTGTAGAATGTTGAAATTTTGAATTTAGGACTGCTGTAACATCTAGTTGCGCACCACCCCTGTTGAATGCAATCGACTGGACCAACAGTGTCCAAAAATGCCCAAAATAAAAAAAAAATAGATTTTGGACTTTGGACTTTTTCTTAACTGCAGTAATAAACTCTCATTGAGAGCTTTTCAACAATAAGTGTATTTATTTTCATTGGTTCCAGAGTTATAACCAAATAAAATTTTAATTAATGAATTATTTGGATTTTTCAAAGGAAAGGCGTATCAATTCAATTCCGACTTCATCTCCTTTTTTTTAACTTTTTTTTTTTTTTAATTTAAATATATTGATTTATTAATAATTATTAACTTCTGATTGTAGAAAAATCTTTACAATAAATAATAATTCAATTATAACAATAAAAAAAAGAATATGAAAAAATCAGAAGTTATTAACGAAATAAAATTTTAATATACTTTTCATTTTAAAAAAATGTGTGTATGTAATTTAATAGGAGTACAAGAAAGTCATGTTGTGTCCACATCAGACTTTTATTCTCAGTTATCTGTCTTCACTTGTGCATTTTTGACGTTCGTTTGACCTTCATAGATATACATCACTGTTATTATATCTTCTTTCTACCGACAAAAGGTTTTTTTGTTAATCTCTCTCTTCGATGTATTACGATCTTCCTGGACTAGTAGGCTCACTTTCAGTAAAGCTATAGTAGCAGTTTTGATGTCGGCCGACTGTAAAAAGCAAAGGATGTTGCCGCTCGATCATTTTTGTTACAATAAATAAACCCGACAAAAAATTAAATCGCCCTGTTTGCAACAAAACGATCAGTAACAGCCTACGTGACATTGTCTGGAGAACTATGAATTTTTTTTATTGGATAAACATTTTTGACAATAATATGTCTTGTTGATCGATAACTTCAACCGATTCACTAACAATAATTAAAAAAACCAAGACACAATTTTCCTGTAATCTAAACACTTCAATGTAGCATTAAAATGCAATAAAGTAACAGATAATTTAACGGTAGATTACGATGGTAGTAACAACTTGATTTCTAATCTGACCATCCTCCCAGACTTACTTTAGTTCCTCATAGTTATCATATCCCAGTGGAAGAAAGAAAATCGCTGACATTCGTAGCACTTCGTGGGCCTTTTTGGCCATATGGAGTGGACGTTGACATTTTAATATCACTCGTCAAAAAATAGTTTTTTATTTCTGAGCAAACAGTTCAGAAATCTTCCGCTCTTATCTTATATCTGCTACCGAAAAAACTTAAGTTATTAAGTTTTTATTACTTAAGTTATTATGTTTTTGTTAAATAATATTTTTAGTAATTGATTAAATCTTAACGTAAATATTTCACTAAATCGTGCTTTTACATAATATCATGAGCTAATAATACTATTTATTTGTAATAAAATATTATATTTTATTTGCCCCATATGATTAAACTAGCATCCCTGTCGTGGCTTCGCCGGCGCTGTGTAGTTACTTACTTTTCCGTCGGCGTCAGGAGATATTTAGTCGGTCATGGGTCGCTTTACTCACCCTTACCGTCTAGCCAGACAGCTCTGCCCCTTGAACCCCGCTGTATTCATTAAACTCATGCTTGTGAGAATAATAATGATAAATAAAAATTAAAGCCTGTTCAATTTATTAAAAAAATATTAATGTATTTTAATTTCTTCAGAGCAACAATTTGGTCAGTGCAGGACCCGAAACTTTAACCCATCGGGTTGGTCTAGTGGTTAACGCGTCTTCCCAAATCTGCTGATTTGGAAAGTTGAGAGTTACAGCGTTCAAGTCCTAGTAAAGCCAGTTATTTTTACACGGATTTTAATACTAGATCGTGGATACCGGTGTTCTTTGGTGGTTGGGTTTCAATTAACCACACATCTCAGAAACGGTCGAACTGAGAATGTACAAGACTACACTTCATTTACACTCATACATATCATCCTCATTCATCCTCTGAAGAATTATCTAAACGGTAGTTACCGAAGGCTAAACAGGAAAAAGGAGGACCCGAAACTTTAATTGATCAAAACAGTCGGCCTCCATCTCGAAAATATAAGTTATAACTGGTAACCCGTACTGCGTACGGGTAAAGATGTATTTTGCCCGGTTCTTAGTGTTACCCGACAAATACACCACTATGAGGTGACCAAACTTTGTTTCTCATTTTTTTATAATTGTTGAATTACTTTTATTTTATGTTTTTTAGTCACGCAACCCGAAAGCAAGTACATCCAATCTCGTCGCACAAACAGTAACAGTGGCTGTGTTAATTTACCCGTCTCGCAGTACACCGTCCACTTCTTAAAAAATCGAAAATAAAAGCAAAACCCGAAAATGATTTTTAGATATTTATCTATTTATTTGCATTCTCCAATCTAGTGAATGTCTCGTTTAGTATAATCGGAAATGGGGAAAATGTGCAATCATTATTCAAATTTTTTTTACCTTTCTTCACCCTTTCATGGTCGAATTTTGAAAATCTAGAAATTGTTTTTTTAATATTTACATGAAAATTACAAACACCAAAAATCAAATTATCTTCAATTGTACCGAGAAATTAAAAAAAAAAAAAAAATAGCCGGTTTTATAAAACAATTCAAAATCCATTTTAACTCTTTAAACTCGGAATTTCAAAAAAATCCTTTGTTAGTGTACACTTTTGCCGTAAGAAGAACATGTATAAAAATTTTCATCAATTTATCTTCAGTAATTTTTGCTGGGCGTAGATGAATCAACCAGTCAGGACAAGTTGCTTTATAGATACAGATCTAATCGCTAATTATTAATCTTTTTCTATTATTAGAAATCCAGACTAATGTTTTTTCCGAAAAAACGTTGCATTCACAAAAGTTTTCAATTCACATAATTTGAACCCTTATCCCGATTAATGAATTATTTACCTCTTGTTTCATTTAATCTTTTTTTTATTATGATACACACCTAATTTATTATTTTGCGCTTAATAACTGTTTCAAGATCCTGTTCATTTTGTTCATCCAAAGAAATTTTAAAAAAGAAGAAAAGAGTTCAGTTGAAGAAGTATTGAGAAAAATTTAGTTTGATAGTTTATAATCCATGATGATTTAAACATTTTCTTGCTGAGAGGAGACAGTGTATAATTATAAGTACGGAAAACGCCGTACTTAAAAAAAAATGCTAATTTTTGCTTCATCCTTTATGGCTGTGATACACTTAAAGCATCAAAATACAAGTGACACTTGTCAAAACCGGTTTAAAAAAAAAGAGAAACAATGTTACTAATAGGTCCATTATACTCATACAACTATCCTTGTAGTGAATAGAGTAAATGTCTGTTTTTGTGCCGATATTTTGCAATTTGTAAACTGATTATGCTGTCGCATAATCGGCTTACAAAGCTGGAATCTCGTGTCAGATCGCATACGACTGTTTGATACCTCAAAATTAAAATATTAATCAGAAATTAAAATAATATTATCAAAAATAAAGTACTGTATTATTAATGTGTAGTTTTCTTCCTTAAATTAGTTGAAATCTTTAACTAAATAAATAATATAACTTTTAGCAATACTACAAATATTATTTTTAATACTGTTTAAGGTTACCGATTTATTTCTTCGCTGTATCACGCCTGGCATTAGTGATCGCGAAATAAAAGCAAAAATAAAACATTCTCTTCCACAAAGAACACGTTTTAAAGTAACAAAAATACGTGATTTTGCATTTATTCATTTTGAAGATCACGAATCTGCAGAACTTGGACTCAAGTACCTTAAAGGTGAGTAAGAATTATTCAAATTTATAATCAAGAGGTAAATTAGTTTTTACAGTAATAATAGAAGGATAAAAGGCCCCCAACAAATGCTGAAACTTACAAACAAACAGAAATTGTAATATTACTTGATTTAGTATGGTATTCTCCGTTGTTAATACTAAAATACTTGTTTATTCGCAACTATTCTCAACTAGGCAATAAAAAAATCTCACAGATGCATTTTAGTTCAAAATTATTTAAAATACAAAGAGATTATCAGTAAGAAAACTTAGCTTCGAAGAAAGTTTTTCCTCTTCGTCTTGTAGCTGTTTTTTTTGTAGTTCTACATTATTTGCTTTAATGTTTTTCCTTTTGTATTAAGTTACTTTTTTTTTATAACATTTTTTGTGTTACTGCAGTATTTATATTTCAGTCCAATGAAGAATAGCCTAGACTTTTTTACAGTGCTAACTGTGAAGAAAACAAGCATAATGCCCTTTAAAACTAGATACAAAAAATAAATTTTTAAAGTAAATTTAACCACCGGAAGAGGAGCGGTTCCCTGCTATCTCCAATAGCAGTGGAGCTGAGAGTTTCGCTGACATGGTTGTGGAAGAGTTACGGCGTGCGGACCATTTAATCTCCAGGTGTTCTGGGATGAATGCGGGGAATGCGGCGGCGGCGGAGGACTGTCAATCCGGTAGTCTCGACCAGTGGAAACCTTAGGGAACGCTTTCCGTCTCTCCCGACTGAATCAGATGGCAGTGTGGGTGAATGGTGATGTTTCTTGACGACTTCGGGGAAGCGACGGCTGCATTGCTCCCCGCCTACTAGTGAAGAGATGAAAAACTCTAAGACTGGTGGTTGCAGAGATATTTATTTGTCGGGTGACCCCTTTGACTCGGACGGGTGTAAATCCTTCACGGACGTCTCTCATATGAAGGAGGATGTACCAGAAGGGGAAATTGGTGCTGTAAGACCCGCAGGAACGCTTTCGTCACGGAAGAGATGCTTTCAACATAATCTGATGCTTCTCTTGCGTGTCGTTAAAGAGTTGAGCACTTTGGTTAAGCAATACACGACTTCCATAATAGAAATAAAAGAGTGCTCTTACCGACTGGGCAGCAGTGCTCGCATGTTGAACTTATTTGAGGATGTTCTGGTTGCGGTACCTCTAGAATCACAGTCGGGACTTTCTACCCGGCTGACGACGACGGAGAAGGCTACTCAAACGTACCAATAATCACCGATGTGGCGTCACAGACCCCGGACGGAGGATTGGAGCGTCCCGTATCCTGGACACTTGATGAACTTCGCCGGGAGGTTGACAATGGGGTGGAGGACGCGGATATTGAGCGGCTGGTCTTAAAAGACTGCCCGGAAGACATTTACAAATCCTTTACATTAGTACAGGACATTACTGATTTGGTGTAGAGGTGGAGTCCGCGTGGATTTTGATGTGGCTGCTAGCGCCGATCACTCGCGGCATGTGCCGATTTATCACTAGGCCCCGTGGATCCGGGACTTGGCTTCGGGTAGACTTGCATCTCCGGGTGCGTGCTGACAGTGTTGTAGAACAACTCATCAGAGAGATGGTGGAGAAGTTCGAGAGCACCACAGCGGCATTAACTGGGAGGGGTGGCAGGAGGACGTACGTTGTAGTTAAGGACTTAGAAGTACTTACAACGAGGGATGGGTTCAGAAGGAACTTCGTAAGGTCATTGGGGAATCAGTGTTCATGAAAATTCTGTTTATGCGGCCGGCCTACGGATTAACACAGTTGGTCACTTTGGCCGTGACTCCTCTTCTTGCGGAGAAACTAGTATCCTACGGGCGCATCCGCATTTGCTGGGTGGTCCTCGACGTGCCTCAGAGGACCTTTGCTTTTAGTGTTGAGGTACAGGGCATAGGACCAAGTTTTGTCTGCAACCAGGAACCTCGCTGTCTGCCAGTAGATAGGTGGCTCCACCTGCACCGGCGCCATGAATATTTGCACAACTGCGCTGTGATATTCGCAAGGGACAGCCTCATCCGGCTGCTATTATTTTATCCGTACGCTATTATTTTATAATAAAAAAATAACCGCTGATTTACTTTTCCCGCTGTTGTAACATTTCCTTCTCTTTCCTTGCATATTTTAATTTTAAGTTTACCTTACTCAAAAATTCTACTTTGTGTTTATAAAATTCTGTATGTATGTTGATGTCTCTTTTGCTTATATTTATATAATAAACGGTAATGATAACTTGAGATTGTTATAAAAAGGTCTGGTGAGGAAATCTGTGATTAGCCGATCGATTATTTTTAATTTTTTTTTTAAAATCATCACCACCCAGAAAATAGCAACTAAATAAAAGTAACATTTATCGTTCAACACATACAAAAGAAACTTCATTATTATTTGTATCCGAAAAATAACGTTACAAGTTTTATTTATTATAATTATTTTATTTGTTTGTAAAAAGTGACGTTATCCGGAAAGGATGTTTTAATAAATTCATAATTATCATGCTTTATCAGAAGGATAGAGGATAATTATTTTTAGTAATTTCTTCTTTAAATAACCCAAATTAATGATATCTGAATATTTTAACATTTTATAATAGTTTTAGACAGAGTAGCCCAAGATATCGATGAATTTTCGTTAACTTTTACAATTTTTTGCTGGATTAATAAACCGATATAGAAAACAATTTTTTTCTTTAAATAGAAAGATTAGTATGGTTAAAAGACTAAAAACTAAAACAATTAAGTTTATAAATATCATTACAAAAAAAAGAAGTAAATAAATTATTTTAAAGCAAATTTCTTCCCTTAAGAAATTTCTCTTTTAATTTTTATTAAAATTAAAATAAACTTTGTATGATTAGTTTTTTTTCATTTCTAACTTAATTTACGGGCCAATAAATTTAAATAATTTTTTAGAAAGAAAGAGATGAGATCTAAGAAATTATTTAAGGTTTTCATTTCACATTTATTTATCGCAGAAAATAAAAAACAAATGAAATTGAAAGTTTGAAATACATGAAAACTTTACAAACTCAATCGTTCTCTGCTAATAGTTTTATCTGAAACGAGTAGATGTCAGTTAGATCGCAAAAATAAAATAGGAAAGCAGTATTTTTCATTAAAAGTTTTGAAAATTGACTATTTTCAAACGCTAAAACAACGCGTTTAATATTCAATGAGAATTTTAATTGCTAGTATTTACCTAAAGTATTACACTTGAAAGCTTCGTAGGTGATAGATTTTTGTAAATTTTAAATTTCCAATTTTTTGTAATTATAAAACACACCCTTCATTATGGGTTTTATATATAGGCCGATATATAAAATTTGTGGCTCAAAAATCTCCAAAACTACTGGATCAATTTCTTTGAAATTTAAATATGTTATATTAGTGTATCTCAAGTTGTGCATGTGAAAATTTCAGGATGATTCAATTTAAGGCCGACAACAGACCACATAACCTCAATTTGAGGTATTTTTTTCGGTCGCATGTTGAGATTGAAAGTGAAAATGGATTTTCTTTACATTTTGAGGTATAAAGAATACGAAAATACCATTCATGTATAAAATTCTTTGGCTTGAAAATCTTAAAAACTAGTCAATTTCATTGAAATTTAGTTATGCTGTAGTAATGTATCTGAAGTTTTGCATAAGAAAATTTTATGAAGATTGGTTTAATCGTTCTTCAGTTTCGCTCAGTTTAAGGTCGACAACAGATAACATAGCCTCAATCTAAGCTTGATCCAGGTTGAATGAGTAGCGATGTATTTTTCACAACCGCTTATGTAGTGAGACATAGTGGTGAATGAGTGAAAGTTGATGCTTGTGTATAGGGTCTACTTGTTATAGGAACGTATGTAGTGCGTTGTTCTCTGAAAGTCAGTGCGTTTCTGACTGCGAAATAGTTCATCGGAAACGAAAAGTCGGTCTTCTTGCGCAGTTATGCGCAAGAGTTTTTTTTTATATTTAATAGATTATTCTATAGATATTAAATAGATATTTAATAGATTTTCTATATTATTATAAGAGAATGGGTATTTTATACATTTTTTTATGAGTATGAAGCTTAGTAAATAACTTTCTTCATAGTAGTGATGAAAATTCGAGGGTGGCCGTATTTTAATCAAGAATCAATCTTCTCTTTAACTACGAAAATTCATTTCATTATTAAAATTGTCTTAAAAAACTAAAGAAAAATGTAAAAAAAAAATTTTTAGCTATTTTCGAAGAATTTATGTTGATCCACTCCGAAGATATTAATCAAAATACAGCCTAACACGTACATAAATATACACGTACATCTTCAGGAATTTTTTATAATTTTGTTTTTCTGTTTTTCGGACTAAGGGGTTCTTGAAACGTCAACATTTGCAAAAACCCTGATACCCAAAGTTTTAGTCGATCGCTTTACTTTCCCTTTGTAACCATGCTGCTGCTGTAGTAGAACGGAAAAGTGAATATTAATTTTTCTTTTTTTTATATGTAATTAAGGTGCATGTAAATGTACGAATATTTATATTATTGTAAATAGGATTTTTTTTAATGTTATATTAAATAAAAAATAAACACCGAGGGAGTAGAAGATTATACTGTGTAATAGTGTATAACTAAAGAAGTTCAGTGAACAAGTAATCATTAGTTTATAAAACTTATAAAACAAAAGTTAATACTTCCGTGTTATAAAACAAAAACAAATGAACACGTATTAAGTAGACTTTAAATGGTAAATATGATCTGCTGAAATATATAAATTATAAATTAAAATAATGTACTAATTTTCTGAATATTTTAATTTAGATGCTGAAATAAAAGATTACAAATTCAACATAGTTTGGGCACATCCATCAAAATTAAAGAAGAAGAATTCTAACGCTGAAACACATCATTCATCAAATATTTGCAGTCTGACGAGTCCAGTAAGTACTGTATGCCTGTTGTTTATTTTAATAACGTACGTTTATTTAGTTTACCGATACCAATATCTTTACTCTTTTATTTTTATGTATCACTTTCAATAACTATTTTGACGACACTTTTTAATGTACCAAACTGTAAATTCTATTCTTAACTGTTTTAATAATAAGCTGTTGAGGAATTTTACAAAAGATGATGAAGTCATAATTAATGTAACCCCATTTATCATCATCACAGTTATCAGTGTAAGATAACGAATGAATTAGTCTTTATATAAGGAAAACTACGCTTATGAAGAGTAATATTTACTTAGATTTTCTTTTTTTAAATATTTTCCTTCCAATTTTTACGATTTTCTACCCTTAAATACGTCGATACTATCACTTTTTCTTACTGATGAGGAGTGGAAGTTAATACTTAACACACATTGATAATAGCATGAAATATTTTTTTTATACTCAATATGATCAGGTTTAACAATCCATCCCTAATAAGGAAGAAGTTTACATGTTAACTTTTTTTGTTTAACAAAATTATAAAGTTTACCGCCGCCAACAAGGAGTTAGCTGGTTTTGTTACAAAAAAATAGCCATTTTTATTGTTTGTGGGAGTTTAACAGAATTTGATAATTCAGTTCGAGTTATAGGTTTTGCTGCAGGTTTTTAAATGTAAAAATAAAAAAAAAAAATATTTTATTAAGAAATAACTAACTTTGGAACAGTTTGACTGTACCTCTTGACTTTTGAATGCCGTTACAATCTCACTTTCGATTCTTTTTTTAGTTATTCAGTTAGCTACTCAATTTTAAAATACCCCAAAAAATTTCATTACGAATAGATTAACACAATTTAATTTACTGTACGAGAAATTCCATTAGGCGAAGACCCTGGTGGGCCTCTGCTGCCCAATCGCGGAGACTGGTCGTCACCCACTACCATCCGCCAGCATACCCTTGATGATATCTGTGACCATGCACTTTACCACAGCCCAGCTCCTCTTAGACCTTAGCATGCAGCCCATAAAGTTATCAGGATCTAGATGTCCCAGAGTCTGATAACATTCTGCCCGCGATTGCTCCCAGTGGTGGC
Source organism: Lycorma delicatula (assembly GCF_047948215.1). Classification (NCBI taxonomy): domain Eukaryota; kingdom Metazoa; phylum Arthropoda; class Insecta; order Hemiptera; family Fulgoridae; genus Lycorma; species Lycorma delicatula. Next base: position 343,263,383 of record NC_134455.1, on the reverse strand, counting down.
AGTTGAAGCGGTATGTTCAACGGAGTCAACCTGTCCACAGTAGACGCATAGACCTGACTCCGTCCGTCTGAACCTCTTCAGGTACGAGCGGAAACACCCATGTCCCTTAAGGAACTGGGTTAGTTCGACCCACCTCACCATAGGTCCTCCACCTAAGGTTTAATCGTAAGGAGCAACCGCCGTTCTTAGATTCCTTCCATCTGGCCTGCCACTTGTTCATCAGTAGTTCCTTTGCCTGCTCCTTTCCACCACCTTTCTCTTCCCGCTAGCGAGCGAGAAGGTCAATCGGTGGGATAGCCGATATCACCAACACAGCATCCGTGGAGATAGTCCGATATCCTCGACAAACTCTCAATGCCAGACGCCTCTGTACGCTCTGCAACATGGAGCATGCGCGCCGCAACGCCACTCCGTCCAAACAGGGACTGCGTAGAGCATGACGCTGTGTACTACGTGCTCATGAAACCTTCTCTTCTCATAACTTGCCCCATACATGTTAGCCATAATCCTGGAGAGAGCTTTAACTGCTCTCTCCGCTTTCTGCGTCGTCCTCTGGATGTGTACCTGAAACGATCTTCTTGAATCCAGCCACATACCCAGATACCTGAACACGCCAGATGGAAGAATCTTGGTCGTCCAGTAAGAATAACATTGTCTTGAATAAATATTACAATAATGCAAAATTATCCACCCTAGGCTACAAAACGTAATTACAAAAATCATTTTTAACTACCTGATATACAAACATAGCAAAATAAGATTGTCGACGTACTGTCTATAAAAAATTCAAATTTCACCGATAACAGAATCTGTTATTTATAAAATTGTTTCTAGTATTGTTAACTACAAATTTTCCAACTGTTACATTTTCCCCTTGATTTCTTCCAAATGATAGCGCTATAGAAAACACTGAATTAGTTGTCACTAAAGAAAAGGCATTTTTTCACAGGGATATGTTAGGAATATCTTCGTGAAAAAAAGTTAGTTTTACACCGTACTAAACCGTGTTCTTATTTGCATTATACTTGAATTTCAATTAACTTAACGAAAACCGGTTAGAATTACGGCGAATCTTCCACAAAAAGTGCCCAGCTTGTGGCCTCTTTTCCAGTATTGCAACATCAACGTTAATATATTTTAATAAATTTTATGAAAAATTATTTTTTAAGAATATTTAGGAATAAAATTCTACCTTTGTTAAAGAATTTCTAAAATTTTTCCGAAGGTCATTTTGAATAGGACCATCATCTATATATCCGTCGGGTTAATTACGTTTCGGCCTTTCATTCGGAGTTCCATTCATTCATTCGGTTTGAGACAGGCATTATATTTTTTATTCGCTAAAAAATTTCCATTTCATATTTCGAAGTAAAGATAAAGTAATATGGAGGCATTCTTAAATTTCAATTAACAACGGGATGGATAAACAGTTATGAGGAAAATAAGAATTTCCATAAAACTGTTTGTAACCTCAATTTTTTGTTTGAGAATACAGTCGCCTAATATTATTTTGTAGCGAAACAGTTGTTTGCCAAGCATAGTACCAGCACTGTACTTCAAGCTTATGTGAGGCGACTGTACTCTTTCCTAACAATCAGCGGAGGTTCCTGTGCATTTAGTAGAAAATTTTTTCTTTCACTACCGTTTTTCCCGTTTGAAATCACTTACTACAATAGTGTTTTGCACATAAAGAATATCCTATCTCTACCGAAAGCCAAAATAACAATTGTTTTTAAGCGGTCACCGTACTGAAACCGACTAACGGAAAAATAAGTTATCTTTAAACGAAGATTTTCTGTTTAAAGTAATTTTTGAACTCTAATTTTTCATAAAATCTACTCACAACATAATCACTGATCTTCTAAAATTATACATCCTCTCTGTAGAATTAATTGCTAACAGTCAAATTGTGTAAAACCAATTTATTTTTTATAACTTCATACGAATACAATCTAACAATATGGCTTAAGGTAAATTTTTAGAATATTTTTATTCTTTCTTCTCCGACAGTACTAAAACGTAATAAAAAACTTTGGTTAAAGAATTTTCCTGATGAAATTAAAGACGCGTAAATTAACAAGAAAATAGTTAGGAATTTGTATTTCATAATTGTTACTATCATTATTAGTAACGCTACTCTTGATGTTTTAATATTACGTAGAAGCCTGTGATTATGTTACAAAATCATACTTTACAGATACAACGCGTTATAGAGAAGTATTAAAAAATATGTAGAATAATATTTTATGCAGAAATATGTTATTGATATATTTTACTAAGTACAAATTCATTTTGTTTTTAGAATCAATTAATGAAAAGAGATCGATCAAACGCATTCAGCAATACACATAGCTTGATATACAGCGACATGTAAGTAGTTATAATTTTACAAGGATAATAAAGTAAGTTAGTTATTGATTTAATCAAATTTAAGAAACTTGCTACAGCTTTGTAATTGTTAAAATCGGATCAGAAATGTGACTGACATTCATAAATGCGAAAAGAGGATGAAAAGAGAAACAAGTTAGGAAAAAAACGTTTTTTCTTCCTTTTGCTCCGTAACATAGCGCAGAGAAGAACAAAATCAAACCACTGTACCCGACAAGTTTAATTTTCAAAGTCTTTTAAAATTGCCTTTCAGACAAGTCTTTTTACACTCTAAATACGGTATAAAAATTGTACCCGGTAGATTTATTCTAAACTTTAATGGATAAACGATAGTTTTATTGAGTTGTCTTAATCTGTACTATCCAAGTTCTTGAACATAGCATAAATCCACTGTATTCGTTTACTTAACTCGTCAGTAAATACGTCGGTTTTGTCAAAAGAATAAATTAAAACGTCATCGATCAGGTCCTTTCAACAGACATTCCTCTTCGAATTTTTTAACGTAGTCATATCTTCTAACCAATATTTTAGATTTCGTTTGAAAAAATTCATAATTTTATTACAATTTAATCACAGCCTCAGTCATAAAAGGGACTGTAAACCTTACCTTAGGGGACTGTAAGACGGTAAAATGGCAGTAAATATTAAATACCATATGATGTTTCATATGATATTATTATTGTTATTTATTAATTAATAAAAAACTGTAATTTGGTTAAGAACAATCTTTTTTTTTTTACGTGGTAATATATAATCTGTAAATAAATTCCGAAAATACCGGTAGCAAGAGAATAATTCATTTATTTTTTAGGAAGCATCCCCATTACGGTACCTCATACGGCCATCTCTTTTGCTGTAAACTTAATAATAAGAAATGATTTTAGGTTTAGAGATTGTCTCAAAAAAAATATTACAGGTAAGTCACGACGACAGGTATTTGGAGAAATTTTTAAAATAGGTATAACTTGTTTGATATCGAAATCAACTTGTTAATAATAATTAATACCCGAAAAATAAAAATACTAATTTAAAAATACCCGAACAAGTTGAATCGTTCTAGCAGTCTTAAAAACTTTATGAACGTAATGAGAAGATACTTGATGAAGTAAAGCAAGTTATAATTTACACAAAAATGTTCAACAGTTACATTGTTTAACTTTTATTTGGAATAACTAATGAATTGAAAAATATAGAGTGTTCAGAAAGTCGCTGTGCAGTACGCTTTAGAATTATGTGGTGCATTCTATTCTTTGTAGTTAGGTTAGTTGCCCTGTGGGTTCGTTGGGCGTTGCACAATAATAAACCAAGACGTCAGTTGTTGAGTTCTGTTTGAACGTGCTTCATTTAATTTCGTTTCGCTTTGTTTCATTTATCGGAATAAATAGTCGCGATTAACGTGATGGTTCTTTCGGTAGAGAAACGCATTTTTTTCTATGTTGAACACGTCTTTCGTGAAGGTGACAAGTATACTGATTTAATGAAGCACAAGTTTTCTGAAAAATTTCCAAATACTTCTGCTCCTTACCACAATGCACTTTGAACTCTTATCGAAACATTTCGGGCAACAGGCTCTGTTGAAAACATTGATCGAAGTGGAAGTCTATCTTAACTAAACGAACAAACGTCGCTTGATATTTCAGATGCTGTGGCCGAAATTCAATCAAAATCAATGCGTAGATTAGCAAAGCAGCAATATATCGAACTTGCTACCGCACATAAAACTTTTTAAAAAACTGAACATTTTCTCCTAGAAATTATTGTGTGTTCAACAATTGAAACCTACAGATCACGTCAAAAGAATAAATTATTGTGAATGGTTTAAACGTTTTATCGACCAAAATTCCGCAGGTATCCTCGACATTAAGTTTTTTACAGATGAAGTGTGGTTTCATCTGGGAAGGTATATTAATTCACAAAATACACGACTGTGGTACAATCTTTGTATGAAGCGAAAATTGGAATCTGGGTCGGTGTGAGTAAAACCTCATTGTGGGTCCAATCTTTTTTTAAAACGCAGTTAATAGGATCGTTATTGTGCTGTTTAAACAAATTTCACTAGTTTTTTAACAGAAATGGAAATCAATCACGGTTTGTACCAAAAAGATGACGCCACAGCGGAACAGCTAACAAGTCAATGACTTTTTACGAAATGTCTTTGGTGATCGAATAATTTCGAGAGGTTTGTGGCCTGACGATCGTCCGATCTGACTCCCCCAGATTACCTTTTATGGGAGACAGCGAAAGAAGTAGTGTATTGCAACAGACGCCACACGATTGACAAACTAAAACCGTAATAACGGCATACGTACGGCTGGTTTAAGTATTTGAAAACAAATTGAAACGTGAGCAGTGTTGTATTGTTGTTGGAGGAGATCATTTTCAATATTTTTTATAAACTATTCCAGTTATTGTAATATCCGTTTCTAAAAAATAATGAAATAAAAATACAAAGTAATAATTAAAAAGGTTTCGTCATTACACATCCATAATTTCAGTCCATAGCAACTTTCCTAACGCACTGTATTATTTTTTTTTAATTATTTTTTTTTAATGCGGTCCATAAAGAAACCATTATAATTTAATATTAGAAATAAAAGCCAGATTGTCAGAATAACTAAAACATACAATTTAAACAAAAATAATAAATTAAATATGGACTCATAGATCACTAAGCTTCTCGACAAATTTGTTATAAAGTGAATGTTTTATTTTGTCACGTCTATATCAAAAACTGTACGTACAACAAATCTGTACTTATACATGAAATCTCCTGTTCTTAAGAGAATTAATTTTGTGTGTATACATATCTAGCTATTTGTAGTCATTGCTTACAGTGCATATTGAATGTATTTTATGTGTACTTTTGTTCCGCGTATAAACAAACGTACAAAACCATAACATCACATTTTACATTTTCGGGATAAATAGTTTAAATTTACGAACGGTCATATGGTTTTACGTTATTTCTATTTTAAATTGGTTGTTATTATTATTAATATTATATATTGTTATATTTTATTACTATGATTTCGACTGGATAACTGGGAACAGGTGACAAATTTTTATAACTAACCATCGTTGAAATACTTGAAATGTGACAAAAATAAAGATAAAACCACACTTTAACATATATTAATCGCATATTTCTGTAATCAGGTTATGGAATTACTGATTTTGGAATTAGTATATACAATAAATTAGGGAAACGTACATACAACAAACAATAATGTTATTCTAGATTCCAAAAATGTAGACTTTTTTTTGATACTTTACATCTAAATAAATTAATTTACAAAACTGCAACAACCATGTAATGTTATTCAGAAATTAACATGATTTTTCCTTTATTTAATACTTAACTAATGAAGAAAGGAACAGGTACGATTCACAATAATGTTTTGTTGTACCCTGCAGGTTTCCACTAATAAAAGGAATAGAAATAACACTGATGAACAAAAAAAAAATGTAATGTTTCTGCAACTGCGATACCATTTCTTGAATTGCTTTTTTGCGTACATTACATATCTGTAAATACAATTTTTCTATCACTCTTAGTTTTAAATAAGTTACGCTTCAAAAAAAATTAAGGGAAAATATAGTTAAAATTTGTAAAATGTATAATTTTGCATGCCTTAATGATTTTACATTATTAGGGTAATAATAAGTATATATTACTTATAATATTATATATTGTAATAATAATTATATATATATTTTTTTTTCTTAAATTTTTACGGGCATCGACTACTGAGGTCATTAGCCTTCGTCACGTACTTAGAAAGAAATTAGTATCACCATCAGCATCGTCATATGTAAGGGTGTAAAGGGCCCTTACAATTTTTTTAAAAGCACAAACTACATAAAAACATTAAGACACAAAAGACAAGGACAAACACAACACGTACGGAGTGTAAAGGGCCTCGATATTAAAATTTGAGATAAAATCCTCAAAGAAGATAAAAGTAAAAAAACTATAAAAACAATACCATACCATTCCATTTATTTTCTTATACCCGTCTCGTTTAGTTGTTAATTTAGCATCCTCGGGGCTACAAGAACCGCGTGAAGCAGTATATTAGTCACGCCAGGATGCCGTGGCAGTTGACTCCTTATAAACAGGCTACAGGCATCCATTGCACTTACCCATAGCCTCGCGCCCTCAGTCCACCCTTGAGGGTCCCCCATGCCATCATCGGACTCACCCCGACTCACTGCTCTTGAATGCAGACGAGCCAGGGTGGCCTAGGCAAGAGGGCTACCTCCCGTCACTATACGTGCCACGCTTCGAGACTCCCATATATAAATTAATGAAACTACCTCTTAGAGACTCTTTATCACAGCTTTAAATTTTTCACTTTTACAGACTTCTAAGAAGTCCACTGGCGTGTAAAAATGCAACTATCTTTTCTTCATTTCCATTATCCAGATCAGCAGTAATATCATTTCTAAGACGGAACCTCTTTCTGAGGTCCTCATATACGGTACACTCTTCTATTAGATGCTTGACTGTCAGTGTTTTATTACAAACACCGCACATTGGTCTCTCTTCGCCGGTTAACAAATATGAATTTGTCAATCGCGTGTGACCGATTCTAAGTCTGGTCACAGCTACTTGTTCTCGGCGAGTCAACTTCACGTCGCTTTTCCATT